>NW_024070198.1:4218552-4276365 GCF_014754425.2 Oryx dammah
ATGTAAGGATGTAAGGATGTAAGGATGTAAGGATGTAAGGATGTAAGGGATAGGTCCTTATAAGGAACAAGGCAGGTTTTGTTCTTACACTCATGGAGTTTACAAAACAGGAGAGAGCAAGTAACATTAATTTAGCATCCACTATTTTCTATACTAAGTAAACACTTTAAATGCATTTGTTACTGTGAATAGTATCCATGATAACTCAATAAAGAAAGCACTGCATTATCCTGATGAACCAACTGACATATTTACTTCATTCTTCTTAATCTTATGCAGTAGGTTATATTACAAACTTAACTGGCTTAAAATAAAAAAATATATACAGCTGGCTCTTTATATACAGGACTATGTTTGTACTGAATCATAAATCATGTATGTGTTTAATATGGTATCAGTCAGGCCTCTAATATCTTACTGTATTTGTATCTTAAGACCACGTATCTTCCTCTTCTGTTTTTTTTTCCTAAATCCATATTTCATTTTCTAAAACATGTCTGAAGTTTTAAATAAGTTTACCCACCAATTATTATACTTTTCACTGAGGTATGAGTAACTAAGGGTCTTTCCTGATGGCTTAGTGGTAAAGAATCCACCTGCTAATGCAGGAGACTTGGGTTCAATTCCTCGGTTGGGAAGATCCCTTGGAGAAGGGAATGGCAACCCACTCCAGTATTCCTGCCTGGGAAATGCCATGGACAGAAAAGCCTGGCAGGTACAGTCCATGAGGTTGCAAAAGAGTCAGACACACAAACAACAACAACAACAACATAACGAATTAATGGGTGTTAACTGGAGCTAGATGGAGCCTTAAGCATTTTAAGAGTGAAATATATTAACTGAAGTAAATTTATATATATTTTTGTTTGAATAACGATTTATTTCACTCTTTAGACAAATGTATATAATATTGTGTTTTTTTCAAAAAATTCTGCTAATCACTTTCTGTACGTGGTACCTCATGAGGAAATTCAATCAGCATTGACATTACTTTCTACATAAAGGGAAACTAGAGCATAAACATGACAAATAATTTTACCTCCATTGACTTAAAATATTGAAGACTAGCTTTAATTTGGAAAGAACATACACATATGAACTGACAGTGATTTTTTTCCCCTGGCATATTTATAATCCAATCATTGACTTCCCTGGTTGCTCAGATGGTAAAGAATCTGCCTGCAATATGGGAGACCTAGGTTCGATCCCTGGGTCAGGAAGATTCCCTGGAGAAAGGGAATGTCAACCCATTCCAATATTTGTGTCTAGAGAATCCTATGGACAGAGGACCCTGTCAAGCTACAATCCATGGGGTCACAAAGAGTCAGACATGACTGAGCAACTAACACAGACACACATACAAACATACACACACACACACAAAACAGCACACTATAATTGGTTAATTTCATCAATTTTTTTTTCTTTAAAGAATTTTGAAAAGGTCTGAAATATCCATATGGATTACTATCTATGAATTGAAATCTAAATTAATCAAATCTGCTAAATACAACTGCTTAAAATTTGATAAATTGATAATAATTAAATGATATACTATATATAAATATCAAGATTTATTTTGATTTTTTTTCTAGTGAATATCTATCTCTGTATTATCAAGCAAAAATTAAAATACAGCTATTCTAAATTTTAATAATTTGATGTTTATCATATTAATGGGGAATATTATTTTAGTCTATCAATATTTAATAATAATTTAATTTTGATTGAATCATTAACTAGCATTTAAGACTGAATTAATTTTGAGCATCCTTGGCTCAGATTATATTTAGTTTGATGTGATATTATATATATTTAATTTAAACTGTAAGCCATGAGAATAAAATACATCCATTATTTGCCAAACAATATTTACTAAGAATTACAATAATACATCCTTGGTTCATCGTTTGTTGATTGTACTATCTCAGTTCACTAGAATATCACCCTTAAACCAGATTTTTAAAAGTTTATAAAGAACTAGCAATTTATGGTAATTTTAACCTAAAGAATTTAATCCAAAGAGTCTATCGTAATGAAGTTTGATGACCAGTCTTGTCTAAAACCTCTATAAATTACTCTATCTGCCACTTTGATTGTCTGTGAAGATCCACATAATAAAGTTCAAGTACAACAATTTAGGGAAGTGAGCCAATACTCCTTAGTGCCGAGGTCACCTTTCTATGCTTAGCGAACAAGAGAGTATTTTATCTTCTGAGTCTGGAGAGTATTAGTTTATTGTTTCTTGCTTTTCAGAGAGCTTTTACATACTTTACAACATTTAATCCTTAAAATAGCTCAGTAGGAAAGAAAGACAAACACTGTTCTTAAATCGTGGTTAAAAAAGTAATCTGAAGGCACAGAGATTAAGTGACTTGCTAAAATCAAATATGTAGCTAGAATAATAATGCAACTCAAATAATATTTGAATCCATGCCTCCATTTTTAAAATTTACACCAACAAACATCCTCTGGCGTTAGATGTATCTGTGTTATGTGTAATCTGTATATTTAATAGACATGGATACAATATTTATATGTGAGTGACCAACCCCTTAGTATCAGGATCTCTACTGTTAATATTAGTCAGCATATGACTGTTGAATTAAAAACAAGGAATTATAAGTGTATTTATATGATGGATTTTTAAAGATACCTCTTTTTTTCTCTATTCAGGTATCTCTGTTGCTAATTTATTTGAACACAAATGGTGGGCTTATTTTAATACAAATCACTGAGTTTCACACTGTTCCTTATGTTCAGACTATGCACCCTCCTTTATGTGTTTCAACTGTGTACACCACTGATTACAAAGGATGATAGGCAGGAGAATCTGAATGAATGCAAGTCCCTCCTGACTACTGATAAGTAAGCAGGACCACACTTTTCTGTCAGTTAGCTACATAACATTTCATTGTTTACAAATCCTAAAGATACATTGGCATTAATTTTTAGAAGCATAGAAAACACTTCTACTATTTCTTTTTAGGTTAAAGAATTAGGTTATTCTTTTTAGTAGAATTGGCCAGTTCAATGTATTCATTCAGGGATTTATATACCCCATAAAGAAATGCAAAACGAATTTGCATGACACACAAAAAAGACGGTTTTATTCTTCAAAGTATTTAAAGTGGACTTAGCTATATTCAGCTTCTGCAGTTTTTGCTAGTGCTTATACATACTCCTGGCAATACAGAGGTAGCTTGCAAAGCTAGTTACAATAATAGAAAAGTTCTTTAATTTCCACCTTGATGAAAGTGAAAAAGGAAAGTGAAAAAGTTGGCTTAAAGCTCAACATTCAGAAAACGAAGATCATGACATCTGGTCCCATCACTTCATGGCAAATAGATGGGGAAACAGTGGAAACAGTGTCAGACTTTATTTTTTTGGGCTCCAAAATCATTGCAGGTGGTGACTGCAGCCATGAAATTAAAAGATGCTTACTCCTTAGAAGGAAAGTTATGACCAACCTAGATAGCATATTCAAAAGCAGAGACATTACTTTGCCAACAAAGGTCCGTCTAGTCAAGGCTATGGTTTTTCCAGTGGTCATGTATGGATGTGAGAGTTGGAGTGTGAAGAAAGCTGAGCAATGAAGAATTGATGCTTTTGAACTGTGGTGTTGGAGAAGACTCTTGAGAGTCCCTTGGACTGCAAGGAGATTCAACCAGCCCATCCTAACAGAGATCAGTCCTGGGTGTTCATTGGAAGGACTGATGCCAAAATTGAAACTCCAATACTTTGGTCACCTCATGTGAAGAGTTGACTCATTGGATAAGACCCTGATGCTGGGAGGGATAGGGGGCAGGAGAAGGGGACAACAGAGAATGAGATGGCTCGATGCCATCACCGACTCAATGGACATGAGTTGGGGTAACCTCCCGGAGTTGGTGATGGACAGGGAGGCCTGGTGTGCTCTGATTCATGGGGTCACTAAGAGTCAGATACGATTGAGTGACTGAACTGAACTGAACTGGATAAAATATTTTGAATAATAGTTTCAATATAAAACAAGCCTTTTCTGCCCATTTTATTAATTATAGATTGAATGAGGCTCCTGAGAATCACTGATACTAGATTTTTTTAATGATATCTTTTTTAAAATATTGGGAAAGACTTTTAGGAAAAAAGTTTTATATATAACTGAATGTTACCACTTTTTAAAAGCTTTACTTAAAATGAGGGGAGATAATGGTATTGATGCTTTTGAACTGTGATGTTGGAGAAGACTCTTGAGAGTGTCCAACCAGTCCATTCTAGTGGAGATCAGTCCTGGATGTTCTTTGGAAGGACTGGTGCTAAAGCTGAAACTCCAGTACTTTGGCCACCTCATGTGAAGAGTTGACTCATTGGAAAAGACTCTGATGCTGGGAGGGATAGGGGCAGGAGGAGAAGGGGATGACAGAGGATGAGATGACTGGATGGCATCACCGACTCGATGGACATGAGTTTGAGTGAACTGCGTGAGTTGGTGATGGACAGGGATGGATGGCGTGCTGCAGTTCATGGGTTTGCAAAGAGTTGGACACGACTGAGCGACTGAACTGAACTGAACTGAATGGTATTGAATAATTTTGAATATTTTTTCTTTTTTTAATTGAGAATTAGCCTCTTTCAACTTTTAGATTGGGAAAAAAAAATGTAAATGTTGTAACAAAAACTACCTTCTTGGGATAATGTGGAAAACCCTAGAGATGAATTTATGAGTCCAGTTTAGACTTTGAAAATTTCTGGATGGCAATTGGCCTAAATCATTTAACATATTTTGCCCAAGTTTTTTATAACATAGAATGTTGGACTAGACTTATTTTTAAGTTTCACACTAGAAGTGATATATTATGTTACAAATTTCCAGGCTCTTTGTTCTGGATACCCTTGAGTATTTGAAAATACTAGGATATTATTGTCAGTTATATGTTTAGCAGGTGCCATCTGTTTCTGCATATTTTATAAGCAATTTTAAAAGCACACCTGTTTGAACAACAGCAAGATATGCTGGAAAAATCATGGACTTAGAATAACACAAACCTAATTATGAATCCTGGCCCTCCTACCAAGTAGTTGAATAGATCAGGCAAATTTTAAGAACCTTTAGCCTGTTTTCATTCTTCAGCATGGTGGAAATAATTCTCATCTGGCAAAGTTGTAAAGAATTAATGAGCTACTGTATTTAGTGCTTATACCTGTAATACTTGCTACTAACTCTGAATGATACTTTGAAAAACCATCAATTCAGTTCAGTTCAGTCGCTCAGTCATATCCAACTCTTTGCGACACCATGAATTGCAGCACGCCAGGCCTCCCTGTCCATCACCAACTCCCGGAGTTCACTCAGACTCATGTCCATTGAGTCGGTGATGCCATCCAGCCATCCCATCCTCTGCCGTCCCCTTCTCCTCCTGCCCCCAATCCCTCCCAGCATCAAAGCCCTTTCCAATGAGTCAACTCTTTGCAGGAAGTGGCCAAACTACTGGAGTTTCAACTTTAGCATCACTCCTTCCAAAGAAATCCCAGGGCTGATCTCCTTCAAAATGGACTGGTTGGATCTCCTTACAGTCCAAGGGCCTCTCAAGAGTCTTCTCCAACACCACAGTTCAAAAGTATCAATTCTTCAGCACTCAGCCTTCTTCACATTCCAACTCTCATATCCATACATGACTACTGGAAAAACCATAGCCTTGACTAGACGGACCTTAGTCAGCAAAGTAATGTCTCTGCTTTTGAATATGCTATCTAGGTTGGTCATAATTTTTCTTCCAAGGAGTAAGCATCTTTTATTTTCATGGCTGCAGTCACCATCTGCAGTGATTTTGGAGCCCCCCAAAAATAAAGTCTGACACTGTTTCCACTGTTTCCCCATCTATTTCTCATGAAGTGATGGGACTGGATGTTATGATCTTCGTTTTCTGAATGTTGAGCTTTAAACCAACTTTTTCACTCTCCTCTTTCACTTTCATCAAGAGGCTTTTCTGTTCCCCTTCATTTTCTGCATAAGGGTGGTGTCATCTGCATATCTGAGGTGATTGATATTTCTCCTGGCAATCTTGATTCCAGCTTGTGTTTCTTCCAGTCCAGCGTTTCTCATGATGTACTCTGCATATAAGTTAAATAAGCAGGATGAAAATATATAGCCTTGAAAACCATATATCAGTATAAATTTACAGTGTTGGTGGGAATGCAAACTAGTACAGCCACTATGGAGA
Source organism: Oryx dammah (assembly GCF_014754425.2). NCBI lineage: Eukaryota > Metazoa > Chordata > Mammalia > Artiodactyla > Bovidae > Oryx > Oryx dammah. The sequence goes on from NW_024070198.1 coordinate 4,224,756, forward strand.
ACAGTGTGGAGATTCCTTAAAAAACTGGAAATAGAACTGCCTATGACACAGCAATCCCACTGCTGGGCATACACACCAAGGAAACCAGAATTGAAAGAGACACATGCATCCCAATGTTCATCGCAGCACTGTTTATAATAGCCAGGACATGGAAGCAGCCTAGATGTCCATCAGCAGATGAATGGATAAGAAAACTGTGGTACATATACACAATGGATATTACTCAACCATTAAAAAGAATACATTTGAATCTGTTCTAATGAGGTAGATGAACCTGGAGCCTATTAATACAGAGTGAAGTAAGCTAGAAAGAAAAACACCAATACAGTATACTAACGCATATATATGGAATTTAGAAAGATGGTAACGATAACCCTGTATGCGAGACAGCAAAAAAGACAGATGTATAAATCAATCTTTTGGACTCTGAGGGAGAGGGAGAGGGTGGGATGATTTCAGAGAATGGCATTGAAACATGTATAATATCATATACGAAATGAATCACCAGTCCAGGTTCGATGCATGATACTGGATGATTGGGGCTGGTGCACTAAGACGACCCAGAGGGATGGTACGGGGAGGGAGGAGGGAGGGGGATTCAGGATGGAGAACACGTGTATACCTGTGGCGGATTCATGTGGATGTATGGCAAAACAAATACAATATTGTAAAGTAATTAACCTCCAATTAAATAAATTTATATTAAAAATAAATTTAATGTATTTTAATGCTATTAATATTTATGACTTTCAAAGTTTTTATTGTATAGAGAATGTGTGTCCACTAAACCTTATTAACTCTCTTGGTCTTTCTCTTTAATGTGCTTTAAACTCATATTTGTTTATTATGGAGACACATTTTTTCCACTATTCTCATCATGTGTATTACTGGTATTGCTTAACAAATATGAGCTAGATATAACTGCAATCAACAAAATTGAGTAATTACTAAAATTTTATTGCTGGTGTTGATGTTGGAGTTAGGAAGAACATTTAGAATTTTAGGTATCATTAATTTGCAGCTGACAATTTTTAAAAAGTCTTTTGTTCTGTAAAGTGACAAAATTTACATATACATTTTTATCTGTGAAACAAATATCTCTGAAGATTTTTACTGAAAAATTGCATTGTCTATTTGCACCTTATTCTGAATATAAAAATATGCAATCCACATTAAGTGTAGAAAAATGTGTATCATTTATTTAAAATAATATAGTTGTTCAGTCTCTTAGTCATGTCTGACTATTTGCAACCCCATGGACTGCAGAATGCCAGGTTTCCCTGTGCTTCACCCTTTCCCAGATTTTGATCAAGCTCATGTCCATTGAGTTGGTGATTCCATCCAACCATCTCATCCTCTGCCATCCCCTTCTCCTGACTTCAATCTTTCCCAGCAACAGGGTCTTTTTCAATGAGTCTGCTCATAACATCAGATAGCCAAAGTATTGGAGCTTCAGCTTCAACATCAGTCCTTCCAATGAATATTTAGGGTTGACTTTCTTTAAGATCGACTGATCTCCTTGGTGTCTAAGGGACTCTCTAGAGTCTTCTCCAACAACATGGTTCAAATGCATCAATTATTTGGCCCTCAGCCATTTTTATTGTCCAGCTCTCACATCCATACATGACTATTGGAAAAACCAAAGCTTTGACTAGATGGACCTTAGTCAACAAAGTAATGTCTCTGCTTTTTAATACACTATTTATATTTGCCATAGCTTTTCTTCCAAGGAGCAGGCATCTTTTAATTTCATGGACTTAGTCACCATTTTCAGTGATTTTGGAGCCCTTGAAAATAATATATGTAATTGTTTCCCTGTCTATTTGCCTTGAAGTGATGGAAGGAATGATGCTAAAGCTGAAACTCCAGTACTTTGGCCACCTCATGTGAAGAGTTGACTCATTGGAAAAGACTCTGATGCTGGGAGGGATTGGGGGCAGGAGAAGAAGGGGATGACAGAGGATGAGATGGCTGGATGGCATCACTGACTCGATGGACGTGAGTCTGAGTGAACTCCGGGAGTTGGTGATGGACAAGGAGGCCTGGCGTGCTGCGATTCATGGGGTCGCAAAGAGTTGGACACGACTGAGTGACTGAACTGAACTGAACTGAACTGATGGAACCAGGTGACATGATCTTCATTTTTTGAATGCTGATTTTTAAGCCAGCTTTTTCACTCTCCTCTTTCACCTTCATCAAGAGGCTCTTTAATTCCTCTTGGCTTTTTGCCATTGGTGTGGTGTCATCTGCATATCTGAGCTTACTGATAATTCTCTTAGCAATTTTGATTCCAACATGTTTTCATCTAGCTGGGCACTTCACTTGATGTACTGTTCATATGAGTTAAATAAGCAGGGTGATAATATACAGCCTTGACACACTCCTTTCTCAATTTGAAACTGGTCCATAGTTTCATGTTCATTTCTGTTGCTTCTTGACCTGTGTATGGGTTTTGTAGGAGGCAGATAAGGTGGTCTGGTATTCCCATTTCTTTAAAAGTTTTCCACAGTTTGTTGTGATTCACACAGTCAAAGGCTTTAGCATAATCATTGAAGTAGATGTTTTTCTGGAATTCTCTTGCTTTTTCTATAATCCAATGTATGTTAGCAATTTGATTTATGGTTCCTCTGCCTTTTCTAAACCCAGCTTGTACATTTGGAAGTTCTCAGTTCATGTACTACTGAAGCCTAGCTTGATGAATTTTGCACATTACTTTGCTAGCATATGAAATGCATGCAATTGTGCAGTAGTTGAATATTTTTGGGCATTGCCTGCTTTGGAATTGGGATGAAAACTGATATTTTTCAGTCCTGTGGCCACTGCTGATTTTTCCAAATTTGCTGGTCTATTGAATGCAGCACTTTAAAAGCATCATCTTTTAGGATTTGAAATAGCTCAGCTGGAATTCCATTACTTCCTCTAGTTTTGTTCATAGTGATGCTTCCTAAGGCCAACTTGTCTTCACACTCTAGGATGTGTGGCTCTAATTGAGTGACCCCACGTTTAATAACACCAAAGTTGAGTTTTATCACCATAGGTGACTCACCATAGGTGAATCTGGCTCTAGGTGAGTGATCATACCATAACATATCATTAGAAATATGATAATGCATACAAAATATTGTTTGCTTGTCTGATAAAAGTATTTTCAAAGAAATTTACATTATAATATAAAAACATTAAAAATTTGAAAGTGGATTACATGACACAGTGAAGTAAATTTTTATTTGGTTCATCACAGTAGAAATTGACTGTTAGCACTCTTACTACTAAATCTTTCCCTAATTGACATGTATTAATTGAGGAGACTGTTTCCTTTTATTCCTTTACTAAAATGTTTAAAGAAGAAAAAACTATAGCTATGGTGATTATTTATTTACCCTACCTTTCACTTTTTTTTTTTTAATCCTCTGGATGAGTTAAGAATTTCACATTAACAATATAAACTATCTCTGTCAAATTCACTAATTGACCCATCTCTCAAAATTTACCACATTTAGCAGTGTCTCCCAGTTTACTCAAAACTCATTTTGAATAAAATCATTTTTTAAAATGTGAAAATGAATAATTGTGAAAAGAAATATGATTAAAATGGCTGGGGTAATAGTAACCTTAACTTTTCCAACTCTATTTTAAATTGCTCTCAAATAAAGAAGATCAAAAAAAGGAAGAAAAGAAGGTATAAAGGGATGTATGGAGGTTATTACATCTATCTGGGTAATAGAATCCTTGACATTGAGGTAATAATATTAATATTTGTTACTGAAAACAGCTAACATTCCCTGCTTCCCAACACACACACACACACACTCTCTCTCTCTCTCTCTCTCTCTAATGTATGAGGAAACTGAGATCAGTGAAATTTTAAAAAGATGTTCAAAGTCATTAGTCTTATGTAACAATAGTGATAAATCCAGACCTGTTATCCCAAAGCCATGTTCTCAACTGTACAGTGCAAGCTGGGTAGTAGTCATTTACTCAAGAAAAACAAAAACCCAAGTGAATGTCTACATTTTGACTTCAAACTCTGCTACCAAACATTTGACTTTTCAGTTACATTGACCTTTGTGACCTTTGCTTAAAGATACAATAAAATTGACTAATAAGCAAAAGTACTTGGAAGGAAGTAACTGGCTGATTTGCTGTTTATATCTAAGAAGAATGTATGAAGTTAATTTGAAGAGCTTCCAATAAAATGCACCATAAAAGTGAGTAAATGGACCTTCAGATTTTATAAAAGGAACTGAGATGCTGTAATATTAAAATATTTCAAATATAAATTATCTATTTGTAATCGGGCCAAAGATTAGCTAGAATTTTGAATTCTTCTAATATGTTCCTCAGTGTTAATGGGCTGAATGCTTTTCATCATTTGGGATCTATAAAACAGTTTATTTAAAACCAACTACTTTATAATGTCTTACTTCTTAATTCTGAAAGTAACAGTTTCTAAAAATTATCATTATTAAAAATATGTTTATATTGCCACAAATGTAATACTTTTAAATGTCTTGTATAAAACATTGTTACTGAAGCACATTTGAATATAGAAGAAAAGCTTTGGTAATTAGAAGGTTGGTTTTTATTGGCACAACTAACTAGTGCTTGCTTCACGGAGTACTGCCAAGTATATTAACTCCAGATCTCAGGTACTCTTCCAGATATAAGCAAAATACTCCATGTAATTAATGGTTTTCAACTCTGTTCTCAAAAATTTAAAAACATAGAAAATTATCATATTTTTATAGCACATGGTGAAAAATGTTTGTGCCTGTTTATGCCAGATGTGAGTTATAGAATGTTTCAAGGCCTTACCAAGTCCTATTTAGCATCTTCTGAATGGTACCAAGGTCCACCTGAAACCCATTAATAGCATACCTTATAATTAAGGAAACAACTTTTTCTGTTTTGTCTTTACTATACATTTTATTTTTTTGCCATTGTATTTTATTTTATTTTATTTTTAAATTCTGTTTGCCTTGAAGCTAAATACCAAGAACACCCTAGGAACACATGGACTTTGGATCGTGATCCTTATGTATTTTTATTTTTAAATTTTCTTTCATCAAGTATCTGTTAAACACTATTTGCCACATGTGCAAAGTGTTGGGAAGACACTGAGGGAAAACAATGACAACAAAAGAACCTTGCTCTTACTAAATATTGCATTCACAGTGGAGGAGGGTGATAAGCAGACAATAATCCAAAAATAAAAGCTAACCATTTGGACAAGAGTTATATGATGGTAGGAAGTGTTTTACCATTCATTATCATGAAAAGAAAGAACAGTGTATCCTATTTTCTTAATTAGATAAAGGTAATTTCTTTCTTTTTTTTTAAAAAAGGTATTTCTTAAGCTGTCCTATTAATCTAGAATGGAAGAACAGTAGACAATTCAATTATTTCCAAAAGAGTTTAACCATTGAGGAATTTTATTTTTAAAAATGGCATAGGTTTCTTAGTAGAAAACAGTTGATCCTGTAGTCTTAGAGTCAATGTAAATTCCTCATTCTCTTATTGTTTGCATTTGGAAATTGTATGACCAGAATATTACCATATGCCATTTCCTTTTGACTGTCAGTGGGCTCTGTGCCATATTGAATTGCTTGAAGACTTTCTGGAAAAGCATCTCAAGTTTGACATAATTAACTAAAATCTTTTAATTTTAAAACTTGTGATTATGCTCCATTGCCAGAAACATTTCAGTCTACTTAGGGCTAAGAACCCCTAGGAACAATAATCTAAATAGGACTGTTTAATTAATTCTTATGGAAAACAAGATTGATTGATTACTTCACTCACTTATTCATTCTATAATTCTTTAGGTGTCTAATATGTGATTGACCCTTCACAAACCCTTGTATAGGCAAGTATCCAGAAAGTGTTAGCCTTGTAGGTCTGAAACAACTCTCCTTGGAAATACCTCCTTTCAAGGTTGACCTCTGGTTGATATTTGGAAATGTGGATTTTCCAAGGTTTTCTATTGTTACTGTGTATGGCTCCTGCTACATAAATTATTTGTACAAAAACCATGAATTTGGCTAAGTATCTGCTTCCTTTCTCAGAGTCTGGGATTTTCACACAAGCTAGGCATTAAGTTTCTAAGGAGCTTCTCTGATGCACAACACTTTATACCTGTGGTCACACCTCATTGCTGGAGGAATTGCTTGTATCTTTGTGATTCTAATGGGAAAGGGCTTCTGGAAGCTGGCACCTAGTTTCCTTTGGACTTTGTCCCATGTGACTTTTCTTCTTTACTGATTTTGTTTTGTATCCTTCTACTCTAATAAATCATAGCTGTGCATATGTCTATATGCTGAGCTCTGTGAGTACTTCTAGTGAACCATTAAACCTGAGCAATCTTGGGGACCCCTGACTCTACTCAGGGAGAGGAATAAACATTGGGATCTAAGATTATCATCTTGTTTGTATATGAGATAAATTTGTACATGAAAAACTATTAGATCAGACGTTTTCAACAAATGGTGCCCAAAGGGGACTGTCTAGCAATGTCCAGAGATAGTTTTGGTTGTCACAGGGCAAGAGGAGTCATCCAGTGGGTAGAGAGAGGTCAGGGGTGCTGTTGAATATTCTATAATGCATACGACATCCCACAGGTCAACAGTTCTATGCTTAAGAAATCCTACACAAGGGTAAAATATTATATTAAATGAGATATAATATCAAAACAAAGAATGTAGAAACTAAATATTAAGGCAGAATGTCCCAAAGGAGAAATGATTTAATCTGAATTGAAGTTGCTACTAAGAGTAAACTCTTTAGAATGCTCATGGAACTCATGGAAACTTTAGACTCACATATGTGTATATCTATATCATCTCCAGTATTGAATGAACAGATTGTAATACCGAATATTGTTTTCAATAACAGCATCAGAATTCCTTTCTTGCAAGATGTGTACAACTTCACTACTTTAAATGTATAATATGTAAATATTATGCATATATTCTATTATTACTACCAGGAAATGGATTTGGAACAGAGAATTTCAGGTATCTATTATCTCTGCTGGGATTCTGGGAGTGGTTCTATAAATTATACTCCTAGTATTAATGTGAAATGGGCAATAAAAAGATTACTTTATATTGGTCTTTCTTAAAATAAATCTTACATTCTGTAGGAATAACAATACAAGTGATAACGGCAGCCCTTTGGTTTAAATAAATGAATAAATAGAGTCATTTAAACTTCACATGTGCCCACAAACTGAGATTATTCTCAGTATATCAATTTGGTTAGTTTAGAGAAATAAGAAAGTAAGATAAGACTTTCGGTACTTCCAGTTCAGTTAAGAACTTGATCTTCATTGTTAAGCTAAATAGACAGATGACAGGCAATCATAAGTAAATAGGGAATAGGAAGCCAAAGGTAAGCCATATTTATTCTCAATTAACTGTTCATATATAATATATATGAGCATTTAGGTAATTACATATCTCCACCCTATGAGCAAAATGAAATTGTACCCAATTAACCTTGGGATCCATCCAGGGCATGGGAGAACAACATTATGTACATTTGGTGCTAGTTCACAGTGAATTAGGCATTTTGGAATCAGACAGATCTGAAGTCAAATTCCAGTGATGCAACTTACTGATTGTGTGACTTAAAGTAACTTGTTTGACTTTTTTGATTGTTCATTATATTTTGAATCTTAATTTGGAAACTGGTGCAATTATGAGGGCATGATGGGAACTAAAAAGAAGGGCTTAATTTTCTATTTAGCTGTTGTTCTTGTGATGACTTTTTCCTCCTAAATAATGAATTGGAATGAAGGAAAGTATAGAATATATCCAACACTCTTGGCAAACTGAGTTAGACCAAAATCTTTGTGGACACGTGGAAGGTGAGGACGTAGTATACCATGCCATGAGGGTAACAGTAGCTGACAGGCCTTGCCTGGTGGTTCAGTGATAGAGTCCGCCTTTCAGTGCAGGCAATATAGGTTTGATTCCTGGGTTGGGAAGATCCCCTGGAGAAGGAAATGGCAACCCATTTTAGTATTCTAGCCTGGGTAATCATATCGACAAAGGAACCTGGTGGGTTACAGCCCATGGGTTTGCGAAAGAGTCTGATAGAACTTAGCAACTAAACAACAGTAGCTGACAAAGACAGAAATGTGTGGTTACCCCAGTCACTCTGGTAGGCAGATTCCTCACCTAGAATAAGTGATGTGTTTAAGTAGTCAAAAATAGGATGGAGACACTTGTTTCCTGAATCACTGTTTTCAGAGGTTAAAAGCAGTACAGTCATTTCCACAGCTGGAAACTGAGGACTTCATGAAATATGCCTACATTGTTTTCTTTCATGTTATATAAAGCTAACTAGCTTAAGGGATGAGGTTAAAGTGCTGAAAGGCCAGTTCGGAGCCCAAAATGTAAAAGAATATGAAAATTGGTAGCTGGGACATGTTTTGAAAATGGTTAGTGAATTAATGGAAGGGTTTAAAGAGGAGGATTTAGTATATGTGGAGCTGTTTTATTTCATTGTTCAGAGGAAAGGATATTCTGACAACTATTTCAATCAGTTATACTCCTTTTACTTTAAAAAAAAAAAATCCCTTGATAGACTACCACAGCTTCAAGAAAACATTCCATAAAAGTAAGATCTTGTCTATAATGTCTGGTTCACTCAAGCAGTATTGTAACTAGTGATTATGCTCTCTAGACATGTGCTGCTTGGGTGCATGTGCAGTCGCTTCAGTGATGTCCAACTCTTTGCTACGCTATGGACAATAGCCCACCAGGCTTGTCTGTCCATGGGATTCCCAAGGCAAGAATACTAGAGTGAGCTTCCACACTTCCTCCATGGGATCTTCCAGACCTAGGGGTTGAATCCTGGTCTCCTGCATTTGCAGGCATATTTCCTACCATTTGAGCCATCAGGGAAGTCCAGTGAAGTGAAGTAGCTGATATTTTTCAAGAAATCACAATCAGAATTTTGTCACAAACCAGTATAGAGTATTTCTTTTCACACTTTTCACCAAAAAATTGAACCCGAGTCTCCTGAATAGCAGGCATATTCTTTAACCACTGAGTCATCTGAGAAGACCTCCAGACATATGGAAACTGTTAAAGAAAAGTGCTGGCCCATATTTGAAACCACTTGGAGCTTCCCTGATTAATTTTACATTCTATTTTTATATTCTGTTTTATATATTAGCTAGTTTTTAAATCAGTGAGTTCTGCTCACAACTCTCTTTAAAAAAAAAAAAATACACAAACAGTCCTGTATTAACTGATAAAAAAATAAGTTTCTAAACCTGCCAAGAGCATGGAAATCCCATGAAGTAATAGCACCATGTAGAATCCAGCCAGAAACGTCTTGTGAATCTTATTGATTTCAAGTTGAATGCCAGATTCGCTCAGTTGTGAAAGCAAAGCATTCATCCAGCTTGTGTCAATAGACACTTATCTACTTAGAGAACTTGTTTACCCTTATGAGGTATATTACATACTTGTTGATTCTTTTTGTTTACTTTGTGCAATGCTTCGGATCAGATCATTTTCTTTTTTATGCTTTTTCTACAATGCATATATAAAAGAATCTGGTTTTTGTTTCATCATTGTTTGAATAGAATTTCCTATGGTTTAGGCAATCAGCAATCTAAGTTTTATCTAAGCTCCAATCACATGCAATTTATAAAATCTTAGAAGAACACAGGCAGGTACTAAGTAGTAATCAACTTACTTTTGAAAGGACAATTTGACTTTTTATTATTTGCCGCACTCATAAGCCCGGTGAGTTGATTAAATCATTGAGACATGATTGCTTTTGAAAGACTTTTGATTTTCCCCCTTCTCCTGAAGTATCTATTAACAAAATGAAAACAAAAGTTTATTCAAAAATTAACATAATTTCATGTCACAAAGGAAATTTTACTTATAGAAGTTAGTGATCAAATTAAAAACAACTTTGTTAGGAATAGAGATCTTTGCAATTTGTTGGAAATATTCACAGAACAAACATTTGTAAGCAAACACAAATGTTTTTACTGAAGTATGGGATTATTCATTTCCTGTCCCTCATTAAAAGTAGGTGTCTGTTTATCTCAAGTGTTGCTTACTTGCCACCAGTTTGGGGCCCAGAACTTTATTTGTTATAATGTATCATTAGAACAATCATTACTGAGATAGGAGGTAGATATATTTGGAATTGTTTATATTTTATTTAAGACATAAAGTCTGACTTTGAATTTTAAAAATTTTTAAATTTTTATAATTACCTTTCATCACCTATTATCTTTTTCTTTTTCTTTTTTTAAATCTCATACAGATTTCTGGAACATTCTAGTTTCCTATTTAAGTGTTTAACAAATAATTTATGATTTTTGCACACTGTAATCCTATAATTTGTTGAACTTTAATAGTTTATATTCACTGCATCTAGGTTTTTCCCTCAGAAATTGTGTTTTTTCTTATGTATATGTTCTTGTGTACTATGTATTTCTGTTTAACACATTATCCCAAATCTTAGTTACTAAACAACAACCATTTATTATTTCATAGTTTCTGTAGATCAGAAATCCAGGAAATGCTTAAACTAAGACCTCTGGCTGTAAATACCTCACGAAGCTACTCTCAGGGTCTCATTGAGGCTTTAGTCATCTGAAGGGTCCATGACAGAGTGAGTTGATCCCTTCCACAGTCACTCAAGTAATTCTTGGCACAATTCAGTTACTGCTGGTTTTCACAATACAGAGGCACCAAAAGCCAAGGAAGATTGCCAGCTTCTATAAGGTAAAAAAAAAATAAGGGAGTAGTTTCTCCCTTTGTGTCTACAGAAGGAACACAGCTCTGCCATTTTTATTTTAGCTCAGAGAAACAAATTAATGTTTTTCATTTCTTCAGTTCAGTTCAGTTCAGTTCAGTTCTGTCGCTCAGTCGTGTCTGACTCTTTGCAACCCCATGAATCGCAGCACGCCAGGCCTCCCTGTCCATCACCAACTCCCGGAGTTGACTCAAACTCATGTCCATCTAGTTGGTGATGCCATCCAGCCATCTCATCCTCTGTCGTCCCCTTCTCCTCCTGCCCCCAATCCCTCCCAGCATCAGAGTCTTTTCCAATGAGTCAAGTCTTTGCATGAGGTGGCCAAAGTACTGGAGTTTCAGCTTTAGCATCATTCCCTCCAAAGAAATCCCAGGGCTGATCTCCTTCAGAATGGACTGGTTGGATCTCCTTGCAGTGTGTGCTGTTTTACATGCTTGGTTTTGTTGCAACTTATTAGAGCAGTAGCAACAGGCAACTAATATACTATCCTTCAAATTTTCCTGCTACCAATGATTATACCTCCTCCAGTACGTAAGTCTCCACTTTCAATTTCTATATGACTTTGATGAGGTGACTCCTCTGTAAACAGAAACATGAATGATCTCATGACATTGTGAAGAATGTAAAATATTTGGAGAAAAATTTTTAGTAAATAATACAAAAATACATATAGACCTATTCATCTCTCTCTCTCTTTTTTTAAAATTAATTAATTAATTTATTTTTTATTTTACTTTACAATTCTGTATTGGTTTTGCCATACATTGACATGAATTCCATCATATTACTTAGAGGAAAATGCCACTTGTCTATGGCAAGTGGCAGTTTAATTCTGGACCTCTGCACAAAGTGGTACAGGAATCTAGTCTACGTTAGGTGGGTAGAACTTTTTCACTCAGTCTGATAGTCACAGCATTAAAAAAAAAAAAAGAAAAACCTAAATTAAAATATGTGGTATCATTACCATTCATTTCAGCCAGGTTATTAATTTTACAGATATTATTTTCAGATGTATCTTTTAGAGACTCTTATTTCCATAGTCCTGTTTACCTCCTTGCCCAGTGATAATCTATTCTAACACAGCAGCCAAAGTGATCCTTTTAAAAGCCTATGTCAAGCCACATCATTTCTCTGCTCAAAAATCCTCAATGATTCCATCTCATTCTGAATAAAAGCCAAAATCCTTAAGTGTTCTACAGGTGCTACGTGTCTGATATCCCCATAATTGTCTCTACTTCCATCACTTGGCTCAGGTCACACAGCCTGTTATTAGCTCTCCCTTCTCAGGACACTTGCACAGTTCTTTCTATCTTGGATGCCCCTCTTTCATTATCCATGTGGGTGGATCTCTCACTCAGCTTTTCAGAGGGGCCTGCTCTGGATACCCTATTTAATATTTTAACCCAATGCTCTGGCCTTATTAGACACTGTCATTTCTTTTTCTCTGTAACTGATTACTTTCTATCATACTATTCACTTATTTATTTTGCTTTGTGATCCCTTACACCAGTATTTAAACACTAGTGTGGCAGTTAGAATTTTTTTTTCATTACTGTGTCTTGTTAGCAATAAGAAAGATGCCTATCTCATGCTTAGTAATCTTTATTAAATTAACTTTTAATTATTATTTGCCATAGATTCAAGATCTTAAGCATATCAACTTCAAAGTTTTGAAAAAAAAAAAAAACTTAGATGTCATAAAATTCATTCATTTGACTTCTCAGATGGAGTAAATGAGCCCAGAGAGATCACACAGCTATTTTCACCAAAAATAGAATTAGAAAGCTGCCCTGATTTTCTTAACTACTTAACAAAACTGAGTACAAGTCATTTACATAAATTTGTACTTATAGTAGCAACCTAGAACTCCTTCCAATCTTAAACATTTAGAAAAGACCAACCTTTTGTGTTCAATGTATTTTATTTTATTCTTAATGGAAGTATTCACTTCAAATATGACATTCACTCTTATCTTTAAATACACTTTGTTAACAATATTATTTATTCAGTAAGTATTTTTAAGTGTCTCCTGTGGAGGCATTATCAGCAGTGGCTGCTATGGGGACAGGGACTCTGGCTCCAACAGACCTTGGAGTTGATGGATGTGGCATAAATCTTCTCGGAGGAGGTTGCCATTAGCCCCACCATAGAGCCACCAAGCAGATGACCCACAAATTGGAGAACAATTATATGAAAGAAGTTCTTGCACTGTTGCAAAAGTTCTAGGGCCCACAGCAGATTCCCCAGCCTGGGGATCTGGCAAAGTGACTGGGAAGCCCCAAGAAGTTGACTTTGAAGGCCAGTGGGATTTCACTATAGAACTCCCACAGGACTGGGGAACAGAGTCCTAGAGGGCACAAACAAAACCTTGTGCACAACAGGAGTGAGGAGAAAGGAACAGTGACCTCACAAGAGACTTAGCCAGACTTGCCTGTAAGTGTCCAGGAGTCTTTGGTGGAGGTGTGGGTCAATAGACACCTGCTGCGGGGTCAGGGGCAGGTGCAACAGTCCTGAGAGAGATGGTGCTGGCATAAGACCTTTTGAAGGGCTAATTACCACCATTACCTCTACCATAGTTTGGCCTCAGGCCAAACTACTAGGAGAGAACACAGCCCCACCCATCAATAGGCAACTGGGTTAAGATTTACTGAGCATGGCCCTGCCTATCAGAACAAGACCCAGATTCCTCCACATCCAGACCTTCCCATCAGGAAGCTTCCACAAGCCTCTTATCTAGCAGAGGGAAGACAGGATGAAAAACAAAAATCACAGAAAACTAAGCAAACTGATCACATGGACCACAGCTTGTCTAACTCAATGAAACTATGAGCCATGCCATTTAGGGGCACCCAAGATGGATGGGTCATGGTGGAGAGTTCTGACAAAACGTGGTCCACTGGAGAAGGGAATGGCAGACCACTTTGGTATTCTTGCCTCGAGAACCCCAAGAACAATATGAAAAGGCAAAAAGTCATTACACTGAAAAATGAACTCCCCAGGTCGGCAGGTGCCCAATATACTACTGGAGAAGAGTATAGAAATAACTCAGGAAAGAATGAAGAGGCTGGGCCAAAAGCAAAACAACATTCAGTTGTGGATATGACTGGTGGAAATAAAGTCTGATGCTGTAAAGAACAATAATGCATAGGAACCTGGAATGTCAGGTCCATGAATCAAGGTAAATTGGAAGTAGTGAAACAGGAGATGGCAAGAGTGAACATTCACATTTTAGCAATCAGTAAACTAAATGGACCAGAATGGGTGAATTTAATTCAGATGACCATTATATCTACTACTGTGGCCAAGAATCCCTTAGAAGAAATGGAGTAGTCATCATAGTCAACAAAAGAGTCTAAAATGCAGTGCTTGGGTACAATCTCCAAAAGGACACCTCGTGTCCTTGCTGTGCTTTCCTCACCTCCCTTCAAGGGCTTCAGTGTTACCACTGAAGCATATGATGCTTTGGGATCCTCTTAGTGCCCTTTCGACCTCCTGGAGGACAGTTTTTCAGTGTTACATCACCTGTGTTACCTGCAGTGATTAGCTCAGTAACAGGCTGTAATATTGGCTCTGTTCTTCTTTGCTTCCCTCCCCTTTTCCCTCACTCCTGACTCTCTGGGGCTGCACTCCTAACAAAACTGTGGCACATTAATTCACTTCAGGCTCCTCTTTTTGGGAAAGGCTCAGACACTACCTTTAAGGATCCTGCAACCTAGAAAGAGAAGGTATATTCAGACCTACATCACTCCTATAAAGGACCACGTGATATATCTTTGTAGTTGTTGTTGCTATTGTTCAGTCACTCAGTTGCGTCCAACTCTTCAAGACCCCATGAACTACAGCACACCAGGCTTCCCTGTCCTTCACTATCTCCCAGAGTTTGTTCAAAGTCCAAGTCCATTGAATCAGTGATATCATCCAACCGTCTCATCTTCTGTCACTCCATTCTCCTCTTGCCTTCAGTCTTTCCCATTATCAGGGTCTTTTCCAATGAGTCAGCTCTTTGTATCAGATGGCTAAAGTATTGGAGCTTCAGCTTCAGCACCAGCCCTTCCGATAATATTCAGGGTTGATTTCCTTTGGGATGGAATGGTTTGATTTCCTTGCTGTCCAAGGGACTCTCAAGAGTCTTCTCCAACACCACAGTTTGAAAGTATCAATTCTTTCATGCTCAGCCTTCTTTATTGTCCAGCTCTCATATGATACATGGAACAATGGACTACTGGTAAAACCATCCATACATGACTACTGGGAAAAGGATAGCTTTGACTATATGGATATTTGTCAGCAAAGCCATGTCTCTGCTTTTTAATATGCTGTCTCACTTTGTTATAACTTTTCTTCCAAGAAGCAAGCATCTTCTAATTTCCCGGGGGCAGTCACCATCCACATTGATTTTGGAGCCCAAGAAAATGAAATCTAATACTGTTTTCACATTATCCCAATCAATTTGCCATAAAGTGATGGGACAAGATGCCATGAACTTAGTTTTTTGAATGCTGAGTTTTCAGACAGATTTGTCACTCTCCTCTTTCAACTTAATCAAGAGGCTCTATAGTTCTTCTTTACTTTCTGCCATTAAACTGATATCATCTTCATCTGAGGCTGTTGATATTTCTCCTGGAGATCTTGATTTCCGCTTGTGATTCATCCAGCCTGGCATTTCACATGATGCACTGTGCATATCAGTTAAATAAGCAGGGTAATAACATACAGCCTTAACGTACTCCTTTCCCAATTTTATGTTAGTCCATTGCTCCTTGTCCAGTTCTAACTGTTGCTTCTTTTCCTTCATACAGGTTTCTCAGAAGGCAGGTGGTGTGGTCTGGCATTCCTATCTTTTTAAGAATATTCCACAATTCTTTGTGATCCACACAGTTGAAGGCTTTAGCATAGTCAACAAAGCAGTAGATGCTTTTTTGGAATTTCCTTGCTTTTTCTATGACCATGCCTATGTTGGCAATTTGATCTCTGGTTCCTCTGCCTTTTGTAAATTCAGCTTGTACACCTGGAAGTTTTCAATTCATGTACTGTTGAAACCCATCTTGAAGGATTTTAAGCATAATCTTGCTGGCATCTGAAATGAGTGCAATTGTACGGTGATTTGAACATTCTTTGGCATTGCATTTCTTTGGTATTGGAATGAAAACTGACCATTACCATTCCTGATATATCTTACTAAACACATTAAAGAGTATGCAAGTTCAGAGAAATGGGAGCTATTTTTTTATGTAGAAGGATGTTTGTTAATAAAGTCCATTAGGTATTAAACTATAAACTACTTTTGCTAGAAAGAGAAAGATGAGTATAACACAATATATAATGCTGGTGATGGTCATAGCATATCCAGCATGTAAGATGTGAGTGCACAGGTTAAAAGGAGTTAATTTTGATTACATTTCTAAATACAGAAAGGTGTGTTTGTGTGAGCATGTATGTATGTATATGTGTGTGTGTGTGAAATACATTGGGTGTATATGCATGTGTGAAATACGTTGAAATCATCTTCCAAAATCTGCTATCTAGAGAAAATTCTAATGAATATCAATCATTTGAAATTTTATACTGATAATACAAAGTTACAAACCTGACTCTTGAAATGTGCATTTTATCCTCTACTAAATTAAGCATTACAGCTTTTATCAAGAAGACAAGTGGCCACACTTTAGAGAAATAATTCAGTAATTCCACTGCATACGTTTACACACTACAGAGCTAAAAGCAGTCATCAGGGTGCCAATATCCAGGACTGTTTGTGAATTCTATAGACTCAAAGGAGATAATCTTAAATTGAAGCTTGACTTAGACAGTCAAGATCCTGACAATCAGAAAGCATGGTTCCATTTATTTCTGTTACAATATTCAATTGTATATTCAGTACTTCAAGTAGAATTTTTTAAAAAGAAAAGCAAAAATAAACAAACCACATCTAATGAGTTAGAAAAGCCCTTTAATGAACTCCAATCAAATTGGGCTCATTGCCATTCTCATATTTTTTAGTAGTCGACAAAACCAAATAGATTTTAATGACTCTGAAGTCTGATGAATGAATCACTTTGCTTAGAGATGGAAGTAGATTTTCTTAATTAAATATACTTGGTAAAAACTATAGGTATTTTCTTAAGAGACAACTACATTTGTCTTGATTCTCACTTCTGATTTACATTGTTTTTGTAGATCACTGCAAATTGACTACTTTCTAATTTTATATTTTGTCTCATCAATGTCTTACTTTATTTAATGTTAAAGTGACTATGTCACATTTTTATTTAAATGAATATTACCTCACAGACTTTCTAAAATTTCACCTTGAATTTTAAAGTTTGAATCTAAATTGGAAGAATGAATAATTTGTGGGTAAAAATCACAGGAGAAATTTCAATCCATGTTATTTAATCTATTTGAATATTCTAATAAAAACAGGCAAGAATAAGAATGGTTGCCCAAAGTAAGGTTTTAAAATGCTTAAATTAGTTACATATATCTATTAACTATGCTTAAAATTATCTTGAAGTTCATACATTTTTTTCAAAATCAGATCTAGGATTTTTAAATTACATTTCTTACAACATGCCCCTCTTAACATTCTCCTTGCCAAGGTCTCTCTCTACTAATTGGGAGTATTAAGATTAGAGGACTGTTGATGGATGAGAAAGCATTAACTTTATAGGCTTCTTGTATGTTGTCATGGGCAAATTCCATTTCACCTTATAGCTTTGTGAACAAGATAACAATAATAGCATATTATTAGTTTATTTTATTTATCCAAAATCTCCACCTTCTATTCCTTGTTTCAAATCCACCCAACATATATATTTCATATTCCTGGTATTTAAATCAATCAAATTATTTACTTTTTTTCTCAGCCTACCAATGATTCCATAAGACTGTGGATAGGAAAATGTTGATGACCTTTTTAACATTAAATATATTTTATTTCTCTTTTAGTGTATATCTATGAAATCTTTTCTCATTCATAAAAAAAAGGTTTTCTTTGATTATTTCTTCTAAATACTATATAATTTTATATTTAGGCCTAGCATTCATTTAAAGTTAAACTTTGTATAAATGAGAAGAATAGATCAAGGATTTTTTTTCATAAGGATGTTCAATATTTCTGGCATCATTTACTGAAAATCAATTATTTTGCTATCAACTCCCTTTAAATTATCTTTAAAGATAAACTCTTTCTGTCAGTCTGTTTCTGAGTTATCTAATCTTTTGTGTACCTATCCTTTAGCAACAAAACATTTTTCTGATTATTATAACTTTATACTGACTTAAAATTAAAAGACACTTACTCCTTGGAAGAAAAGTTATGACCACCGTAGATAGCATATTCAAAAGCAGAGACATTACTTTGCCGACTAAGGTCTGTCTAGTCAAGGCTATGGTTTTTCCAGTGGTCATGTATGGATGTGAGAGTTGGACTGTGAAGAAGGCTGAGTGCCGAAGAATTGATGCTTTTGAACTGGTGTTGGAGAAGACTCTTGAGAGTTCCTTGGACTGCAAGGAGATCCAACCAGTCCATTCTGAAGGAGATGAGCCCTGGGATTTCTTTGGAAGGAATGATGCTAAAGCTGAATCTCCAGTACTTTCGCCACCTCATGCAAAGAGTTGACTCATTGGAAAAGACTCTGATGCTGGGAGGGATTGGGGTCAGGAGGAGAAGGGGACGACAGAGGATGAGATGGCTGAATGGCATCACTGACTCAATGGAGGTGAGTCTGAGTGAACTCCAGGAAATAGTGATGGACAAGGAGGCCTGTCATGCTGCCATTCATGGGGTCGCAAAGAGTCGGACGTGACTGAGTGACTGAACTGAACTGATACTGACTTAAAATCAGATATCATGAGGCCTTGAAATATAACAATTTTAAAACACATTGATTATTCTTTTTTCATTTCTATGGGTTCAATTAGGAATGTATAGAATGTATAGACTAATTTAGAAAGAACTGATGTTAATAAATAGGAGTCTTGCAGATCAGGAACACAATATATATACCCATTACTTAGGAATTCTTTTCTTTTTTTGTGTGTTTCTTTCCAGCATACGTACCATGTACATATTTTGTTAGATTTAAATCTAAATAATTCATTTTGTTATTCTACATGAAATCATTTAAAAATTTTAATTTATAGAATTCATTGGAAGTTTACAATTAAATTTTATATATTCTTCTTATATCCTGTGACTTACTATACTTTTTTAGTATTCTAGTTTTTCTAATGTATTTTTGTAGATTCCATATGGTTTTCTTTATGGACAGCTGTGTACTTTTTGAGTAGAGATTTCTTTCTTTCTGAGCTGAGGGTATTTCATTGACTTCTCTTGCCTTGTTTTACTTGTTAGGACTTCCAATACAAAGTTAGATAGTATTAGTAAGCAAATACATTCATAGTTTTTCAGTCTTTATGAATACCATTATGATATTAACTCTGAGTTTTTAATAGGTGACTTTTTTATCAGGTTAAGGAAGTAACCTTTTTTTTTGCTGAAAGTTTTCCTTGTAAATTAATGTTGAATTTTATCCAATGTGTTTGTGTAGATCTATTGTTCTTATTCTGATAATATCAATAATTAGGTAGACTGAATTTCTAATGTTAAAGCAAGCTTACATTGCTGGAATGAACTTCACCTGGCTGTGATTTATCAAGCTTTATATATGTTGCTGAGTTCAACTGGGTAATATTTTGTTAAGAAATTTTACATCTATGTTCACAAGGAGTTTTGATTAGGTATTTTCTTTCTTCCCAGAGTATTTGTCGGACTGGTATAAGGACAACACTGGCCTTATAAAATCAAGTGAAAGATTGAGGTTGACATTGACATATATATATATATACATACACTACTATGTATAAAATAGTGAGAACCTGCTCTGTAGCACAGGGAAGTCTTCTCAGTACTCTATGATGACCAAATGGGAAGGAAAGACAAAATATGTATATGCACAGCTGCAAGGGGATCCAACCAATCAATCCTAAAGGAAATCAGTCCTGAATATTCATTAGAAGGACTGATGCTGAAGCTGAAGCTCCAATACTTTGGCTGCCTGATGTGAAGAACTGAATCCTTGGAAAAGACCCTGATGCTGTGAAAGATTGAAGGTGGGAGGAGAAGGGGACCACAGAGGATGAGCCTGTTGGATGGCATCACTGACACAATGGACATGAGTTTGAGTAAACTCCAGGAGTTGGTGATGGACAGGGAAGCCTGGCGTGCAGCAGTCCATGGGGTCACAAAGAGTGGGGAACGACTGAGCCACTGAACTGAACTGATAACTGATTCATTTTGCTGTACAGCAGAAACTAACACAGCGATGTAAAGCAACTATACTTCAATAAATGCTCATTATAAAAAATCAAACAGGAGGTATTTCTTCCTCTTTGATTTTCTGTAAGAAGTTGTATAGAATTGTCATTTCTTTTTTAAATATTGGGCAGAATTCCCCAGCGAATCCATCCAGCCTAAAATTGATTTGTTGGAAGACATTTTAAATATAAATTTAATTTGATGACTGAATGTAGGATATGTTTTAAGTTATTTGTTTCCTTCTTGAGTGCTTTAGTGGTTTTCAAGAAATTAGTCTCTACGTTTGGTGAATTTATAAAGATAAAGATTTTTTTAGTATTTCCTTATCATGCTTTATATATTTGTTGGTTCATTCATTACACCCTCCCTTTCATCATGATATTCACATCTTTCTTTCTCTCCCTCTCTCTCTCATCAGTCTACCTGGAGGTTCATCATTTTTGTTTAAGGTCCCAGGCCATTTATATAGATTTCAGCGGATAGGAATTTGAACTTAGGTTTGTCTGCTTCTTAATCCATGCTGTGCTGGATAGTATACTGTGCTGCTCCTTTAAATGTCATTTGCTTTACTTTAAATATAAATTCTGAAACCCATACTCTTTATCTAGCATTTTCTCTTATCTATTTTTACATCGATTTCTTTCTATAGCTGTTCATTGTATTCAGACACACCTGTGTATTATTATCTACATGGTAATAATAGTATAGCAATAATGAGATTGATTTTGAGGCATGGTCTGTAGAATCAACTTCATTATTTTATAAATATGTCATATGCTTATCTTTTTTAATAACTGCTTGTCTCTAAGAGTACTTATTTTCTTCAGAGATTAAGCTAAGTTGTTCTGTGGAATTTACTTTCCTATTATATGTTTCTAGGCTTTATAGTCCATTTTTATCTCTCTTAAAAAAAGGATGTAAAAGACTTTTAATACTGCCATTCACCTCTGCCCTTGCAAAAGAATAAAAAAGAGTTCAAAGACTGAGAGGTTAGAAATCTCTTAATCTGTAGCCTGAACTTGGGCAAGTGCTTTTAAAAAGTTATAGTGATGTCATGAGGTTTGAATGATTGTATTTGTTACTGCTGCCTACATGAGTTCAGAAATATTTCTAGTTAGTTCTTTAGTTCACATGCTGACCTGTGACAACCAAGTCAGTGCATATCAACAGTATTTATTACCAAAAGTGAATTCTGACATGTGACTCCTTGATTGAAAACAGTAGCCCCCTGTATTCTAGTAGTATTCTAGGCCAAGCCCTTTGTGTTTGTATTTACTGCAAATTATTATTAATCTCAGCCTCTCACATGGATGCTATTTTCTCTTACTTTTCTCAGCTTTATGTTAAGGCTGCTCTTTTGCACTTACAAAAGGTAAAAGCTATGCAAAATACAATTTTCAAGTTTGTAAATACCTTACTGACTTAAAGTA
Organism: Oryx dammah; assembly: GCF_014754425.2. Taxonomy (NCBI): domain Eukaryota; kingdom Metazoa; phylum Chordata; class Mammalia; order Artiodactyla; family Bovidae; genus Oryx; species Oryx dammah. Next base: position 4,246,296 of record NW_024070198.1, read on the forward strand.
CAGACCTTAGACTATTTCTTTATGAACAATACTGCTGCATTGCCTTAATTACATTTCTACTTATATCATAGAAATAAGCTGCTAAATTATAACTTTGAATCTATCAAACTTCAATCACTGCTTTGTCATAGTTCATTTAGCTTGTCACTTTTACTCATTATCTCAGAACATACATATTCTCTTCAACATTTTTCATCTTAGAAGTACCTTTTTGCACTTCTGTAAACATTTTTGTAAATAAGTAGTTCTCATTTAAGAGAATTTTATTAATAACAATCAAAGTAGTAATATCCATTATTGTTATAATCTAGTTTTCAAATGAAGCCTGAGAGTTGGGATGTTCTTCAGTTCATGTGATGTGTCTTATTTTGACAGTCAATACATACAAAATTTATTTTTGTGTTTACAGTTACTAGGGAGAGAGACAGAGGGAGAGACTTCTTTTTCTCCATCTCCATTCTTCCTTTTTTTTTTTTTTTTTCCCTAATTTTTAGGTCATTTAAATTTTACCTATTATCTTTCAGTGAAGTTATACCACTATCTACAGCCAATAATAATTTATTAATGTACAGAAAAGTCAAAAGTCAAATCTATTCAAATAATTTATATAGTCACCATTTAAAAAGATAATTATTTTAATTAGGATTCAAATCAAATACTGTACTGGTGATAAAGTAGCAAATTAAAATACATACATGCCCTAATCTTGAAAGATTCATTATAGTTTCCCTATATATTTTTAGTTTGGGGACAGACTTAGAAAACAATGATGGGAATTACTAATTGCAACATTTAAAAAAATGTGCTTAATAATTTCTATTAATTTAATCATGAAAATATTGGGGTTTTAACATTTAAGAAAATGTCTTCTCCTTAAAAATTGAACAGAAAATAATGCACTACACAATTGATTTTAACATTTTTTAGACTTGAGTGCATTTGTTGACATCACAAATATTGCAGTTACAAAAATGAAACATTAAGTGCACAAAAAATATGAACATGCATAAAAAGTTATGTGTGTGACCAGAAAGCTTATGGTTTGCAAATGATAGGAGGATTCCTAAGAAGTTTGATGGGGTGTCAAATGATTGCCTTGAAAATTAACCCTCTTTGACATGGACTTAAAAATTAAACTTCCCGATTCCTGCCTTGTTAATTAAGCCTAGGCATGAAATGTAATGATGAGTTTCTTGTCATTTGAAAACCCCCCAAGATCTTTTTTCACTTGGGAAAAAAAATCTTCTCAGTCAAATTCACTTTTTTAAAAGTTATGGTTTCTATACTGGAGTTAAATCATGGTGTTATTAAGTTCAGTAATGAAGGCTCTTAAGAAATAATTTGTTGAGTCTTACTGAGGACAAAGTTTAGTATTTTACAGGATGCATAGTGTATACACAGCTGAACCTATACATAGCACGTTGAATGCAAACACAGTCTGAATGTACTCTATAAAATTTTGTTATTTCCTATACCTGTCTCTCTGCTTGCCTCTCCACTACTGAAAAAGACTGCCTTTTGGTTGTGAGTGGAGAAGCTATTTACAGACACTGGTGATGTTTGCGATAGACAGTTCACCTCACAGGATACCTAACACCTTTCTCAAAAAGAGATCTTCTTCTCTGATTACAACGCTATGTCCCACTTTACTGTCTGACATTATTCTTTCTAAACAGTATATGGCTGTGAAGTTGCAAAAGAAGTATAAGCAAAGAATGAAAGGACTGCTAAGTGGTCAGTATCTGATGCAAACATTGAAACTCAGAGGGATTAAGTAACTCCAGCCATAGCCTCTATTCTGTTCCCCCCACTATGTTAATTTCTTAACAAGAATCAGATACAGAATTAAAAGGACTGCTTGGTTCTTCTGGGGAACCAAAGCACAAAATATTGTTCCAATGTTCATCAAATCAAAAGTCAAATTAGAGTTAATTGGAGATGAATTTAATATTTTTGATAATTTTAGTTTTTCTTCTCTGAGTCTAGGGAGATAAATTTATTTGACAATTTTTAAGTTAATTTCTTAATCTAAATAAAGAAGATGATTATAGAATAGAATGCAACTTAATAGATATATGCCCAGATAAAGTCTAATGTTCTTAGAGCTTTATCAGTGTTTCACAATATAGTCTTTAGGCATGTTGATAGTTTGCACAGAGACTGATTGTATTCATGAACTAAAATATATATTGGGCTTTTAAATCTCCCTTGTCAGTAGAATTCTGCAGTTAATCAATCCAGAGTATATTTATTTAAACTGTGGCTTCCTCAATTTTAGGAAGGCCACAATAAAGCAGGTAGAAAGAATTAGTATACAGTAGGAATTTGAGCAATATTTAATGTGCTGGTATAGAAAAAGAAACAGTTTTCCACCCAATTCCAGTCTTATTTACCTAGTCTTCTGCTTCTGTTCATAGTGTTAAGCTGCAGAATGACATGTGTGACTAATTTTAAAATTTAACCATGTTGAAATGTTTTGTTTGATGTGGACCATTAAATGCAAGCAACTTTATTCCTTTTGTTGTTTTGAAACTTTATTCAGTCACAAATGGCTATGTCCAAGCACACATGTCAGATTGAATAAATTCAGAAAACAAAATCTAAACAAACACATGTTCTAAAGATACTTCAGTGCATTGAGGGAATGTTCAAACATATTTGTTTTACTGCCAGTGGTTTATATTACCTACTAACTTAGGGACTTAAAAAGGTAGGGACTGAAAACTATCCTTATACAGCTTATCCATGTTAACTTCTTCTATCGTATACCCATTACATATTTTAAGCACAGAATGCTAAAATCTGTTTTACTATAGTGAAATTCAAGTTCATCTAAATTTCTCATTTATAATTATCACAATAAGTAAATTTAAAGATGTGTATTATGATACAGTATGACTCAGAAAATGATTAATACTGCATAGTGTTTCAGTTTAGACCTATATTTATCCCCAACCCACTTGATTAGCTATCTCTATTCTCACCATTTTACTGATGAGAAATAACTTACTAATTTATTTATTAAATCACTGCTCCCTCGGTTTTGTACACCCAGTGAAAGCTATCCCAGTTACAGAACAGGCGCCACATATCAATCTTGTTCTTTCTTATTTGCACTGACATAACAAAGTTCTTCTCTCCTCTATTAAAAATATGAGGCATTTTTTTGGATACTGTCTATAGTTGTTGTTCAGTGGCTAAGTTGTTTCTGACTGTTTGTGATCCCATGGACTGCAGCATACCAGGATTCCCTGTCCTTCACTATCTCCCAGAGTCTGGATGAAATAGTTAGATAGCATCACTGACTCAATGGACATGAATTTAAACAAACTCCATGTGATTGTTCTATATTACTTGAAGTTTTTCAAAACATCCCTGCTTTTTTATTGCAAGCCTTCTTAAAATGCATCTTTTCCCCATCAGTGTCTTTTCCATCAGTATAATATTTCTTTTATTTAAAAAAATTATTGGAGTACAGTTGATTTACATCCTTGTGTTAGTTTCTGCTATCCAGCAAAATGAATCAGTTACACATATATCCACTCTTTGTTAGACTTATTTTCCATATAGGCCACTACCCAGTATTTAGTAGAGTTGCCTGTGTATGCAGTAGGTTCTTATTAGTTACCTGTTTTATACATGTGTGCCTACTCAATTGTGTCTGACTCTTTGCAACCCCATGGACTGTAGCCCACCAGGTTCTTCTGTTCCTGGAATTCTCCAGACAAGAATATTGGAGAGGGTTGCCATTTCATACTCCGGGATTTTATATATAGCAGTGTATATATGCCATTCTCAATCCCTCCACTGTCTGTTGTGTCTCAGTGGTTACAATTTTTTATTATAATTTTCTTTAACAGTCCTGAATTTCTGGTTAGAATAATAATTTGAATATATTTTGTTTGAACCTGGAGGACAGATTTTTTTTTTTCTCTCTAAGCCTGAATGTTTGACAAAAATTTTAGCTCTTTTTACCTTTTCCTTACTGGTACGTTCTGAATTATGCAGACACAATATTTTCTTATTTTCCTTATCTCTTGTAAAACCTGTGTAACAAATTGAAGAATGAGTGAAAAATATATCAGATGATTTCATAATATCATATAAAGAAAAACACCTAATTTCTATTCTCTCAGCACTCAAATTTAGGAATGCCTCAGAAGAGCTAATTATCCTGACAGTACACAAAGGATATTTCTGCAGGAATTTCAAAATTCAACAATGTTTGACACCTTCTTTCATAGCAAGGGCAGAAAAATTGGAACCAATTAAACATCATACAAATCTAAATAGCATTAATGATAAAAGATCTGGAAATTAAACTATGCAAAACAATTATAGAAAAAGGATATTGTACATGAAAAAAGATACTTTATTGAAAATTTATTTGTTTCCAGTTCTTGAAGGTTAATTTTTTTTAATTGACTTTTACAGAATAACTACAGAACTGGTGACACTGATGTTGGAAAAAAACAGCATATATTTGGGTTTCAATAATGTTAAACTTTTCATTCTGTTCATGGGGTTCTCAAGGCAAGCATACTGAAGTGGTTTGCCATTCCCTTCCCCAGTGGACCACATTTTGTCAGAACTCTCCACCATGACCTGTCCGTCTTGGGTGGTCCTACATGGCATGGCTCATAGTTGCACTGAGTTAGACAAGGCTGTGATCCAGGTGATCAGATTGGTTAGTTTTCTGTGATCCTGGTTTTCAGTCTGTCTGCCCTCTGATGGAAAAGGATAAGAGGCCGGTGGAAGCATCCTGATGGGGGAGACTGACTGAGGGGGAAATTGGGTCTTGTTCTGATGGGCCAGGCCATGTTCAGTAAATCTTTAATCCAATTTTCTGTTGATGGGTGGGGCTGTGTTCTCTCCCTGCTACTTACTTGGAGCCAAACTATGGTGGAGGGCCTCCCTGGTGGCTCAGATGGTAAAGCGTCTGCCTATGATGCAGAAGACACAGGTTCAATCCCTGGGTCGGGAAAATCCCCTGGAGAAGGAAATGGCAACCCAATCCAGTATTCTTGCCTGGAATATCCCATGGACTGAGGATCCTGGTAGGCTACAGTCCATGGGGTCGTAAATAGTCGGAAACCACTGAGCGACTTCACTTTCACTTTCTATCACTTTCAAACTATGGTGTAGGTAATGAAGATAATGGTGAACTCCTTCAAAAGATCTCATGAATGCTGCTACACTCACTGCCCTCAACCCAGCAGCAGGCCACCACTGACCCACACCTCTGCTGGAGACTCCTGGGCAAGTCTGGGTCAGTCTCTTGTGGGGTTACTGCTCCTTTCTCCTGGGCTCTGGTGCAAACAATGTTCTGTTTGTGCCCTCCAAAAGTATATTTCCCAGTTCTGTGTAAGTTCTGACTCTATGGTAGGGTTAATGATGACCTCCTCCAGGACTGCTTATGCCATACCTAAGTCTGCTTAACCCAAAGCCCCTGTCCCTGTGGCAGTCCACTGCTGACCAGTACCTCGATAGGAGATGCTAAAACAGCTCTGCCTGAATCTCTGTAGGGTCGCTGGGTCCTGGTGCACACAAGGTTTGTTTGAGCCTCTGAGCGTCTCTGGTGGGAATGGGATTTCATTCTAAACTCAAATTTGCCTCTGCTACCATCTTGCTGGGGCTCCTTTGCCCTTGGGCATGGAGTATCACTTTACAGCCACTCCAGTGCCAGGCAGCCACTGCTCCAGCATCTACTGTATTGCTGGGGTTTCTCTGACCTTGGACGTGGGATATGTCCTCATAGCCACTCCAGCACCTTGCAGCCACCACTGCAGGCGAACAAAGCTACAGAAAGACAGGATACTGAAAGATGAATCCCAGGTCAGTATGTGCCCAATATGCTACTGGAGATCAGTGGAGAAATAACTCCAGAAAGAATAAAGAGACAGAGCCAAAGCAAAAACAATACCCAGTTGTGGATGTGACAGGAGAAAGAAGCAAAGTCTGATGCTGTAAAGAGCAATATTGCATAGGAACCTGGAATGTTAGGTCCATGACCCAAGGCAAATTGGAAGTGCTCAAACAGGAGATGGCAAGACTGAACATCAAAATTTTAGGAATCAGTCAACTAAAATAGACTGGAATGGGTGAATTTAATTCAGATGACCATTATATCTACTACTGTGGGCAAGAATCCCTTAGAAAAAATGGAATAGCCATCATAGTCAACAAAAGAGTAAAAAACGCAGTACTTGGATGCAATCTCAAAAATGACAGTATGATCTCTATTCATTTCCAAAGCAAACCATTCAATATCATGGTAATCCAAATCTATGCCCTGACCAGTAATGCTGAAAAAGCTGAAGTTGAACGGTTCTATGAAGACCTATAAGACCTTCTAGAACTAACACCCAAAAAAGATGTCTTTTTCATTATAGGGGACAGGAATGCAAAAGTAGCAAGTCAAGAAATACCAGAAGTAACAGAAAATTTGGCCTTGGAGTACAGAAGGAAGCAAGGCAAAGGCTAATGGAGTTTTGCCAAGAGGACACACTGGTCATAGAAAGCACCCTCTTATTATAACACTACAGAAAACTCTACACATGGACATAACAAGATGGTCAATACTGAAATCAGATTGATTATATTCTCTGCAGCCAAAGATGGGGAAGCTCTATACAGTCAGCAAAAACAAGACTAGGAGCTGACTGTAGCTCAGATCATGAAAAACTTATTGCCAAATTCAGACTTAAATTGAAGAAAGTGGAGAAAACCACTAGACCATTTAGGTATGACCTAAATCAAATCCCTTATGACTATACAGTGGAAGTGAGAAATAGATTTAAGGGGCTAGATCTGATAGACAGAGTGCCTGATGAACTTGGATGGAGGTTTGTGACATTGTACAGGAGACAGGGATTAAGACCATCCCCAAGAAAAAGAAATGCAAAAATCAAAATGGCTGTCTGAAGAGGCCTTACAAATAGCTGTGAAAAGAAGAAAAGGAACAGCAAAGGAGAAAAGGAAAGATATACACAATGAATGCAGAGTTCCGAAGAATAGCAAGGAGAGAAAAGAAAACCTTCTTCAGTGATCAATGCAAAGAAGTAGAGGAAAACAATAGAATCGGAAAGACTAGAGATCTCTTCAAGAAAATTAGAGATACCAAGGGAACATTTCATGCAAAGATGGTCTCAATAAAGGACAGAAATAGTATGGACCTAACAGAAGCAGAAGATATTAAGATGAGGTGGCAAAAATACACAGAAAAACTATGCAAAAAAAGATTTTCATGACCCAGATAATCACAATGGTATGATCACTCACCTCAGCCAGACTTCCTGGGATGTGAAGTCAAGTGGGCCTTAGAAAGCATCACTACGAACAAAGCTAGTGGAGCTGATGGAATTACAGTTGAGCTAGTTCAAATCCTGAAAGATGTTGCTGTGAAAGTGCTGCCCTCAATATGCCAGCAAATTTGGAAAACACAGCAGTTGCCACAGGACTGGAAAAGGTCAGTTTTCATTCCAATCCCAAAGAAAGGCAATGCCAAAGAAGGCTCAAACTACGACATGATTGCACTCATCTCACATGCCAGTAAGTGATGCTCAAAATTCTCCAAGCCAGTCTTTAACAGTACATGAACCATGAAATTCCGGATTTCAAGATGGTTTTAGGAAAGGCAGAGGAACCAGAGATCAAATTGCCAACATCCACTGGATCATAGAAAAAGCAAGAGAGTTCCAGAAAAACATCTATTTCTGCTTTATTGACTGTGCCAAACCCTTTGACTGTGTGGATCACTACAAACTATGGAAAATTCTGAGAGATGGGAAAACCAGACCACCTGACCTGCCTCTTGTGAAATCTATATGCAGGTCAAGAAGCGACAGTTAGAACTGGGCATGGAACAAAAGACTGGTTCCAAATAGGGAAAAGAGTACATCAAGGCTGTATATTGTCACCCTGCTTATTTAACTTATATGCAGAGTACATCATGAGAAATGCTGGGCTGGAAGAAACACAAGCTGGAATCAAGATTGCTGGGAGAAATATCAATCACCTCAGATATGCAGATGACACCACCCTTATGGCAGAAAGTGAAGAGGAACTAAAAAGCCCCTTGATGAAAGTGAAAGAGGAGAGTGAAAAAGTTGGCTTAAAGGTCAACATTCAGAAAACAAAAGATCATGGCATCTGGTCCCATTACTTCATGGCAAATAGATGGAGAAATAATGGAAACAGTGACAGGCTTTATTTTGGGGGACTCCAATATCACTGCAGATGGTGATGTAGCCATGAAATTAAAAGACTCTTACTCCTTGGTAGGAACGTTATGACCAATCTAGACAGCATATTAAAAAGCAGAGACATTACTTTGCCAACAAAGGTCCATCTAGTCAAGGATATGGTTTTTCTAATAGTCATGTATGGATGTGAAATTTGGACTATAAAGAAAGCTGAGCAGAGAAGTATTGATGCTTTTGAACTGTGTTGTTGGAGAAGACCCTTGAGAATCCCTTGGACTGCAAGGAGTTCCAACCAGTCCATCCTAAGGGAAATAAGTCCTGAATATTCATTTGAAGGACTGATTCTGAAGCTGAAACTCCAATACTTTGGCCACCTGATGCAAAGAACTGAGTCATTTGAAAAGACTCTGATGCTAGGAAAGATTGACCTCGGAAGGAGAAGGGGATGACAGAGGATGAGATGGTTGGATGGCATCACCGGCTTAATGGACATGAGTGTGAGTTGGTGATAGACAGGGAGGCCTGGAGTGCTGCATTCCATGGGGTTGCAAAGAGTCGAATGCGACTGAGTGACTGAACTGAACTGAACAGAATTGAAGATTAAACTGCATAATTAATAAATGTGTATATTCTAATTGGGATTTTTGTGGAAATGATCTAATATTTACAGACATTTGTAAGTAGAGAAAGATTACTAGAAATCATTGATATTGTAGAGGTGATTTTTTTCTTTATTGTAATGTTGACTGTATAATAGATGTTTAGGTTTATACTTACCCACCATTATTTGGTCCTTTAGTTTTCATACATATAATAGCTGAGAAGTGTTGGTTCTGTGTTTTCTTTATTGTATTGCCCTGGAAATAGGTATCTTTGGCTAGTACATGAGTTCAAGCAATTCATAGTGATAGTTTATTCTATTTCAGTAATGAATGTAACTTATTTTCAAGTTTTAAAGGTGTATATTTATCAGATTAAATGTCTGAAAGATCTAGTCTTACTGTCACTATTGGAAAGAAATGGTAGTAGGTTGCTCTTAATGTTGCTATGATAATATATTGCAATGAATTATCAAAGGAAAAGTGCTTTTTTCCTTTGAGTAATGAGTAGGTTAATCAATGATACTGAACACCTCTTGACTAGTTTTCCAGTTTCAGCCTGAGTTGTAATAACAGGCAGACTCTTACCTGTTTAACAGATATAATAAGTAGATGAGTCAAGAAATAATCCAAAGGCTCTTCTGAATATAGTAGGTGCACAATGTCAAACACTGGAATGTAGCTCCTTAGGTACAGATGGTCCAATGTCCTGGTTTCCCCATATCAGGCATAGTTATACCTTTTCTACACTTATTGACAGCACCTCATTTCACTCTCAAAAGTATTCTCCTTTGGAAAAAACAAAATTGAACAGTTCTGGTGGCTCAGGCAGTGAAAAATCTGCCTGCAATGCAGAAGACCTGGGTTCAGTCCCTGAGTGAGGAAGATCCCCTGGAAAACGAAATGGCTACCAACTCCAGTATTTCTGCCTGGAGAATTCTATGGACAGAGGAGCCTGATGGGCTACAGTCCATGGGGTCACAGAGTTGGCAAAGTAGAACATGACTACACTAATACTTCCACTTTCCTCCTCCTACTAATCATAAAATCTGAAATGAAAATAATTAGGTGGTTGATTAAAAGAAAAATGAAAAATAAAGTCATTAAGTAAAGAAGGGAAAGAAATAAGATTGAAACTTTTTGCTTTGAGTTTTTTATTGCTTTTTTTTTTTTTTAGCTCACATTATCAACATTTCATTTTGTTTTAGACTAAGTATATCTTTCAACACCAGTTAGAAAAAATACTTCTCTGCCTCTTCCACTCTGTGGCAGCAATTTATGATAGGGTGGGAACAAAAGCTAGAGGCGAGGTGTAAATCAAGACTCTTTTGACACAAACATGCTGAACTTAGTCTGTGGGCATTATGGAGGTTGTTATTTTCTATAGCAGCCAATAGATAATGAATAGGCTAATAATAACATGCAGAGTACATCATGAGAATCGCTGGGCTGGAGGAAGCACAAGCTGAAATCAAGATTGCTGGGAGAAATATCAATAACCTCAGATATGCAGATGGCATCACCATTATGGGAGAAAGTGAAGAAGAACTAAAGAGACTCTTGATGAAAGTGAAAGAGGAGAGTGAAAAAGTTGGCTTAAAGCTCAACATTCAGAAAACCAAGATCATGGCATTTGGTCCCATCACTTCATGGCAAATAGATGGTGAAACAGTGGAAACAGTGGCTGACTATTTTTCTGGGCTCCAAAATCACTGTAGATGGTGACTGCAGCCATGAAATTAAAAAACGCTTGCTCCATGACCAACCTAGACAGCATATTAAAAAGCAGGGACCTTACTTTGTCAACAAGGTCAATCTAGTCAAGGTTATGGTTTTTCCAGCGGTAGTGTATGGATGTGAGAGTTGGACTATAAAGAAAGGTGAGTGCCAAAGAATTGATGTTTTTGAACTGTGGTGTTGGAGAAGACTCTTGAGAGTCCCTTGGACTGGAAGGAGATCCAACCAGTCCTTCCTAAAGGAGATCAGTCCTGGGTGTTCATTGGAAGGACTGATGTTGAAGCTGAAACTCCAATACTTAGGCCACCTGATGCGAAGAGCTGACTCATTTGAAAAGACCCTGATACTGGGGAAGATTGAGGGCAGGAGGAGAAGGGGATGACAGAGGATAAAATGGCATCACCGACTCAATGGATATGGATTTGTGTGGACTCCGGGTGTGGGTGATGGACAGGGAGGCCTGGTGTACTGTGGTTCATGGAGTCACAAAGAGTCAGACACGACTGAGGGACTGAAGTGAACTGAACTGAACTGAACTGAAGTCACTCAGTCGAGTCTAACTCTTTGTGACCCCTTGGACTATAGCCTACCATGCTCCTCTGTCCATCTGATTCTCCAGGCAAGAATACTGGAGTGAGTTGCCATTTTCTTCTTCAGGAGATCTTCCCAACCCAGGGATCGAACCCTAGTCTCCCATATTGCAGGCAGACACTTTACCATCTGAGCCACCAGGGAAGATTTAATAATAACATAATATATTGCTATTTCAAATCTTTGAATGGTAGGTAATATAGTCTTGCGAGAGGAATGTTTCACTCAGAAATTTAACCCACGGTGAGAAGCAAATCACCAGTGTTATTAAATAACATTAAACATGATTAATTTTGAAACTAGCAGTATCCATCCATACTTTTCCAGTGCTATTTATTGATTTCTCAGTGTTTGTAACCCTCAGAGGCAAGCTCCTGTCACTAGATAACTGATGTTTGGCTTACTGGTTTTAGAAAGGATCATCTCTTGATCCTTCTCCAGAGTGGGGACTGACAACATTGATTGAAATTATTGCAGTCAGAGGAAGAAGGATTACTCAGACTTTTGCTGGTGGATTCATGTTAATATCTTTGTGAACCGCTATCTTTTTTTTAAATATAAATTTATTTTAATTGGAGGTTAGTTACTTTACAATATTGTATTGGTTTTGCCATACATCAGCATGAATCTGCCACAGGTATACACGTGTTCCCCATTCTGAACCCCCTCCCTCTGCAAGATGTAGTATTCAATTAGGGTTGTTGCTGCTGCTGCTAAGTCACTTCAGTCGTGTCCGACTCTGTGCGACCTCATAGACAGCAGCCCATGAGGCTTGCCCGTCCCTGGGATTCTCCAGGCAAGAACACTGGAGTGGGTTGCCATTTCTTTCTCCAATGCATGCAAGTGAAAAGTGAAAGTGAAGTCACCCAGTCATGTCCGACTCTTAGCGACCCCATGGACTGCAGCCTACCAGGCTCCTCCATCCATGGGATTTTCCAGGCAAGAGTACTGGAGTGGGTTTCCATTGCCTTCTCCAGTTAGTAACTGCTAAAACTTCTTAAATGTTTCCTTGTGAAAGACATATCACTAACAGTTCTTTCTTACTTATTCCTCATAACAATAGAAGGTAGATACTATAATTTTTTTTCATAATTATTATAATTATCCTTATATACATTTTATAGAAAATAAAATTGAGACTGAAAGAGATTAAGCAATGGACCTTTTAAAGGAAATAAATATTTATTTCCTAGTTAATAATAGTGTGTGGAGTAGGCTTATTTCCAGCTTTCCTCTATCCATTCAAGAATAAGTGCAAAATATTGGAATAAAACATAACATTACTTACTATAAATTAAAAAAATAAGCTGTTTCTATAGTATGTTATTAAATTTCTAGCACTATGAGGAGTATATTTGCAAAGCTTTTGTTTCACTGGTTAAGCATTGGTTTCTAACTGGAGAAAAAGATAACTTCCACTTAGTGAATTGTCTGTCTTTCTTCTCTGGAGTAAAAAAAACGAATACTCAGTGACTATGAAGATTTAAGACAAAAATCTACAGCATGTCTCCACAGTCAATGCTGAGTTATTTTTCCCCAAAACTAGGGCACTTCACACCAGGATGTCTAGCTCAAGAGGTGAAATTTTAAAACTCAGAAAATTGTAAAAACAGGTGTTTATTTCTGAGATTTTGTTATTTTATCAGTGATCTTTTGAATTATTATAGTTCATATCTGAAAGAACACTTATGAATTTCCATTCAAGCACTCTAAGAATGATGGTAACTTCACACACACTCACACACAAACACAAAATCTCATACTAATGCCTTATTCTGGCCTCTATATGGGTGATCCTGGCTATCTTGAAAAGGGATGTAATCAGGGGTTAAATATTTGAAGTAGTCCAGTTTAGAATCCAAGAGGAAGCCAAAACTGTAACAATTAGCAAAATTAGAGCTGAGAAAAAAATCTAGATACTGTAGTAAAATATTGATGATGAAACAAGAAAAAGAAGACTAAATCAATAGCAGCAGAATTCACAGGCTTGGCAGAATATCAGGAAGCAGAGGCAGTAAGAAACAGCAGCAAATGGATTAATTGTGAGAAGGAAACTTAGTTTTACATCTGAAACCTCCATCAAAATATTTTACATCTGAATGTTTTAAATGTGGATGCCCCCAAATCTAGTTAAATGAAAACGATATATGATCACCATTACTTTCTTATACTAATAAAATTAATTAAGTAGACAGTCATTTCTCAGAAATATTACCAAACTACTTTATTTCAAAGCTACTGACATTTCTACCTTCATATCTTATTACTTTGGTTTATCATGTTTTAATTTACTTGCAGAGAAAAGTTAATTTTTACAGTTTTGATTAATTCTCGCTGAAATTTTTACGTGTTTAGTACTTCTCGAGATGCATACAAAATTCTTTACTTGTCCAGGGAAATTCTGCTCTGAGAATGAAGGTGACACATCAAAGAAACACACACACACACGTCCTCTATCCTAAGAAATTAAGTAGAAAAGAGACAACTAGAAATTTGGTTGAAAATAGTCATGATTTCAGCAATCCTTTTTTTCTGTGTAAACTCCTTGTAAGTTTTTTTATACCATCACATCTGAAACGTTTCTGCATTTGTATATATTTATATAGATATTTATGATATGTAATAAGTTACATATCATAGCATCTCAGTGAAAACTATTCAATTATATAAGATTCAGCATATTTGTCACCTTTTAACCTGGGCTTATTTCCCTTATTGGATGCAAAGAAAAGCCATGTCCCTTGACTTGCATCCCTAAAATCCAGTCTGCATTGTTGCCATAGTGATTTATCTACAACATGAAACTGACCTTTCTATTTTAGCATGGCTATGGCTCTATTGTGATCATCTACATGGCATATAACCTGTCACTTAAATCACAGTCCTGGCTTGCTTCCCTGGCCTTATAATCCAGCCTGTTCCAATTTGATATTCAAGTTACAATACTATAGATATGTCAATGGTTCCTCAAACACACGTATGTCTTTTACAATTACCTACATTTGCTCATATTTTTCTCTTGCCTAAAACATGATAACTCCTAATATTTACTTATCTAACTCATTACCTACATTTAAGATTTATATTCGACAGTGTGTTCTCCATAAAGATATTCTTGATCTGCTGGACTAGGATAAGTGCCCTCGCTCTGAGCTTGTCTTATTAGTGCTTGGTGTGTGCATTTTATTCCTCAGTCATTTCTGACTCTACAACTCCCTGGACTGTAGCCCACCAGGCTTCTCTGTCCATGGGATTCTCCAGGCAAGACTACTGGAGTGGGTTGCCATTTCCTTCTCCACTGTTAGTCCTTACTTTTCACAAAATTATTTGTTTATGTGTTTCTTTTATTTATTTATTTATTTATTTTACTTTACAATTCTGTATTGGTTTTGTGTTTCTTTATTCAATTAGATAGTAAATTCCCTGATGGTCGAGCACATTGTTTTTCATCTTTGCATGCTCGTTACTGAGCATTGTTTCTGGCAGACTTAGGGGTACAGCATAGTTACTGAAATGAAAAGTGAAAGTGAAAAGTCCTGTCAGACTTTGTGACTCCATGGACTGTAGCACATCAGGCTCCTCTGTCCATGGAAATCTCCAGGCAAGAATACTAGAGTGGGTTGCCATTCCCTTCTCCAGTGAATTTTCCAGACCTAGGGGTTGAATCCAAGTCTTCTGCATTGAAGGCAGATTTCCTACTGTTTGAGCCACTAGGGAAGCCCATTGAAATGAAATAGTCAACATTTTTAACGAAATTAGAATCAGAATTTTGTCATAAACCAGTATAAAGTATTTCTTGACTTCAGTGGCTTCCTCACACTTTACACACACACACAAATCAATCTGATTTTTAGATTTAATAAAAATTTTCTCTCTCTGTAATGATATAAGAGATGTGTTATAGGGATTTACTCTTAAGAATATGGAGGTCAAGAAATCCAATAATCTACTGTCTGCAAACTGGTGAACAGGAAAGTCAGTGGTATAATTCAGTAAGTATCCAAAGATCTAAGAATTGATGAGCCAAAGGTGTAAGTTCCAGTCTGAATCTAAAGGCCCAAGAACCAGGAGTGACAGTGTCCAACGGCAGGAGAAGTTGGGTGTCCTAGTCCAAGCAAAAAGTAAACTGGCCCTTCAGTTCAGTTCAGTTGCTCAGCTGTGTCTGACTCTTTGTGATCCCATGGACTGCAACACACCAGTCCATCACCAACTTCCTGGTCCATCACCAACTCCCGGAGCATACTCAAACTCATGTCCCTGCAGTCAGTGATGCCATCCAACAATCTCATTTTCTACCGTCCCCTTCTCCTCCCACCTTCAATCTTTCCCAGCATCAGGGTCTTTTCTAATGAATCAGTTCTTTGCATCAGGTGGCCAAAGTATTGGAGTTTCAGCTTCGACATCAGTCCTTCCACTGAACATTCATGACTGATCTCCTGTAGGATGGACTCATTGGATCTCCTTACAGTCCAAGGGACTCTCAAGAGTTCTCCAACACCACAGGGGACAAGCATCAATTCTTCAGTGCTCAGCTTTCTTTATAGTCCAGCTCTCACATCCATACGTGACTAATGCAAAAACCATAGTTTTGACGAGACAGACTGTTGTTAGCAAAGTAGTATCTCCCTGACTTTTAATATGCTTCCTAGGTTGGTCATAGTTTTTCTTCCAAGGAGCAAGCTTCTTTTGATTTCATGGCTGCAGTCACCATCTGCAGAGATTTTGGAGCCCAGGGAACCCGTGGCAGATGCATGTTGATGTATGGCAAAACGAATACAATATTATAAAGTAAAATAATAATAATAATAAAAAAATAATAATAATAAATTTTAAAAAAAGAAAATAAAATCTGTCATTGTTTCCACTGTTTCCCCATCTATTTGCCATGAAGTGATGGGACTGCATGCTATGATCTTATTCAGTTTTCTGAATGTTGAGCTTTAAGCCAACTTTTTCACTCTCCTCTTTCACTTTCATCAAGAGTCTCTTTAATTCTTCTTCACTTTCTACCATAAGGGTGGTGTCATCTGCATATCTGAGGTTATTGTTATTTCTCCCAGCAATCTTGATTCCAGCTTGTGCTCCATCCAGCCCAGCATTTCTTATGATGTACTCTGCATATAAGTTAAATAAGCAGGGTGATAATATACAGCCTTGACATACTCCTTTCCCAACTTTGGACCAGTTGTTAAATATTGAGTTGTAACTGTTGCTTCTTCTGCGTACAGATTCCTTAGGAGGCAGGAAAGGTGGTCTGGTATTCCAGTCTCTTAAAGAATTTTCCACAGTTTGTTGTGACCTATGCAGTCAAAGGCTTTGGTGTAGTCAATAAAGCAGAAGTAGGTGTTTTTCTGGAATTCTCTTGCTTTTTTGATGATCCAGTGGATGTTGGCAACTTGATCTCTGGTTCCTCTGCCTTTTCTAAATCCATCTTGAACATCTGGAAATTCAAGGTTCAGGTACTGTTGAAGCCTGGCTTGGAGAATTTTGAGCACTACTTTGCTAGCATGTGAAATGAGATGACTGGCCCTTACTCCTTCTTTTTCTTTTATTTGGGCCTTCAAATGGTTGGATGATGCTCACTACATTTCCATCACAGACTTTACTTAGTCTACTGACTCAAATACTAATCTCTTCTAGAAACACTCTCACAGACATACCCAGAAAAAATGTTTTACCAACTAACTTTATGAGCATCCTTTACTCCATTCAAGTTAACATAAAATTAACCATCACATGTACCATACTTCAAATATATAATATTTCAAATATGTTAGGGTCTAGTAAAACCAATATTAATACATGTAGTTATTATGAAAGATTGGTAAAAATATTTATGAAAGGCAACTATGTATAGTGAGTATATAAATAGTAAATGAATTCTAGTTCTAAGTAAATGATTATGGCTACACTAATTATGACTAACAATGTACATCGCAGTATTAGTTGTTAGAGATCATCATTCCCATCTTTAAAAATGACACCATTGTCTACCTGAATTTCAAGCTCTATGTGCTTATGTTCAGTCATTCAGTCATGTCTAACTCTTTACAATCTCATGGACTGTAACTTACAAGTTTCCTCTGTCCATAAGATATTTTAGGCAAAGAACACTGGAGTGGATTGTCATTTCCTCCTCCAGGGGATCTTTCTGACCCTGGGATTGAACCTGGCTCTCCTCCATCTCTTACGTTGGAAGGCTTTCTTTGCTACTAAGTTTACCTGGGAAACCATTCAAGCTCTCTATATATGACTTTTTCTATACCTCCTTCCTTCTATTAATCTCATATTTGATTCAATCTAAGAGTTAATCATTTTTTATTGTACTACTACTACTACTAGTTTGCTACTCCAGTCTCTTAATCAAACTTCTCTGCTTCCATTCAACTTAACATGTATTCTTCAAAAGAATGGTCTTCAAAAAGATTCATTAGTTTATATCACTTTTCTGCATATATTCCTTTGAGCAAAAGGAGGGACAGTAATATAAAATAATCTTCTAGACACTCTCAATCATAATGTCCTTATTTCTTGTATAGGAATTATTGCTATATAGATTTTTATTTTCTATTTCTGCAAGAGGCTCCATGAGAAGAGAATAATACCAGTGTAATAAAGGGAAAAGATTATAATGACTATTGAACAAATCTGAATTTCCAAGTATAGTGTGTTTAAAGTATTATATAACCATTAAAATATTAAAGATGAACATTTCTTCTTAGAAAATGATTCAAAGTCTTATTTTCATCTGTAAAACAAGATGAAAATTTAATTATTTAAGGCATTTACTGAGCATCAGTTGAAAGAATGTTTGTAGAAGTACCTTAAAAGTAAAAATATATACAAAATAATTATTAAGGCAGAGAGGATTTTTATACATTCATAATGTCCATTTGTTTTTAGCTATATGACTAATTTACCAGTAAAATACTTTTATGAAATATTGAAAAAAAAGAAATTAAGGCACATTTATCTCCATGAAGATGTTAAATTGTATAACATTCCAAGTATATTATTAGACTGTATTAAAATATACATATATATGTATTTTCCCCCTAATTTTCAATACATGAAATGCCAGATAAAATTATAGTATACTGAGAATTAAAGCCTACTACTTTTATTTCTAAGACTAACATTCTTGCTGTTGGTTACACTTTAGAGGATGCAGAGAACTCTGGGCTTGTAACTTCAAAGGTGAGATAGGATTGCAAAGTTTCATTATCATCATAACTCAGTAAAATTTTTTGCTAACGACATGGAAATCATGTAGAAATCCTTTTCTTCAGAACTCTTTGTTACTGCTGTCTATATTCACTTAAGATAGGGCCTTAATAAAGATGTTTACATGTCATTATGTTTACAACATACCGATTTTTATTTCAAAACATGACAAATGCTTTCTTTGGTGACATAATTTGATGGAGATACATTGTACTAATTTTTCTTTTACATGTATATTTTATATTTCAGAATTTTCAAATCTGTTACAAAACGCTCACCTTTTAAAGATGGCAGCATCATGGATAAAGACTTTGAAATATCATATCCATGTTCTATATTGTCTGAAACATATTTTGTAAATCATTTGTCAAGATGCAGTTACCACTTCAGGTATCAGATCTTTATCCTCTGAAGAGAAACCAATGTTGGGCAAGCCTAGGCTTTTTTTTTT
Organism: Oryx dammah; assembly: GCF_014754425.2. Taxonomy (NCBI): domain Eukaryota; kingdom Metazoa; phylum Chordata; class Mammalia; order Artiodactyla; family Bovidae; genus Oryx; species Oryx dammah. Next base: position 4,265,102 of record NW_024070198.1, read on the forward strand.
TTTTTTTCTTTCTGAGGAGGAAGATATGACTTTCATAAACATACTCACTTGATTAACATTGAATTTCCCTTTTAAATATGAAAGAAGGAGAGGGATTTTTCTGTTTAGTTCTTTAGTCAAGGAACATTCAATAGTCTTTTCTTGAGAATATGGACAAATCACCATAATTACCAAAGGTGGCTTCAATAAAAAACCTGTACATAAATGACAGTAGCAACAGTTAAAGAATGACTGCTCTCTGCAAACAAAAGATAAGATGGCTCAAATGTTGGGGAAAAAATAAGAGAAGATACTCTGTAAATGTTGCCCATGATGTGTCAGGCATCATGTTAGCATATTTGTTTATCTGTGAGTTCTGAATTCACTGTATCTAATCAGAGAAGCTATTACTATCTTCATTTTTCAAGTGATAAAATTGAAAGTAAAGAATTAGAGAGGTTAGGTAATTGATCACAGAGTTATAAAACTTATAAATGACTTCAGTCAGTCAGTTCACTTGATCAGCTGTGTCTGATTCTTTGTGACCCCATGGACTGCATCATGACTGGCCTTGCTGTCCATCACCAACTCCCAGAGTCTACTCAAACTCATGTTCATTGAGTCAGTGATGCCATCCAAGCATCTCTAACTCTGTCGTTCCTTTCTTCTCCCACATTTAATTTTTCCCAGCATCAGGGTCTTTTCAAATTATTCAGTTCTTTGCATCAGGTGACCAAAGTATTGGAGTTTTAGCTTCAACATCAGTCCTTCCAATGGACACAAAGGCCTGATCTCCTTTAGGATGGACTGGTTGGATCTCCTTGCAGTCCAAGGGACTCTCAAGAGTCTTCTCCAACACCACAGTTCAAAAGCATCAATTCTTCAGTGCTCAGCTTTCTTTATAGTCCAACTCTCACATCCATACATGACTATTGGAAAAAACATATCCTTAACTAGACAGACCTCTGTTGGCAAAGTAATGTCTCTGCTTTTTAATATGCTGTCTAGGCTGGTCATAACTTTTCTTCCAAGGAGTAAGTGTCTTTTAATTTCATGGCTGCAGTCACCATCTGCAGTGATTTTGTAGCAAAAGAAAATAAAATCTGTCTCTGTTTCCACTGTTTCCCCATCTATTTGCCATGAAATGATGGGACCAGGTGCCATGATCTTAGTTTTCTGAATGTTGAGCTTTAAGCCAACTTTTTCACTCTCTCCTTTCACTTTCATCAAGAGGCTCTTTAGTTCTTTGCTTTCTGCCATAAGGGTAGTGTCATCTGTATATCTGAGGTTATTGATAATTCTCCCAGTAATCCTGATAACAGCTTGTGCTTCACTGGTCCAGCATTTATCATGATGTACTCTGCATATAAGCTAAATAAGCAAGGTGACAGTATACAGCCTTGACATACTGCTTTCCCTATTTGGAAACAGTCTGTTTTTCCATGTCCAGTTCTAACTGTTGCTTCCTGACCTGCATACAGGTTTCTCAAGAGGCAGGTCAGGTGGTCTGGTATTCCCATCTCTTTCAGAATTTTCCACAGTTAGTGGTGATCCACACAGTCAAGGCTTTGGCATAGTCAATAAACCAGAAATAGATATTTTTCTGGAACTCTCTTGCTTTTTTGATAATCCAATGATGTGGGCAATTTGATCTCTGGTTCCTCTGCCTTTTCTAAAGCCATCTTGAACATATGGAAATTCACTATTCACGTATTGTTGAAACCTGGCTTGGAGAATTTTGAACATTACTTTACTAGCATGTGAGATGAGTGTAATTGTGTGGTAGTTTGAACATTCTTTGGCATTGTCTTTCTTGGAGACTGCCGCATGTTCCAAATTTGCTGGCATATTGAGTGCAGCACTTTCACAGCATCATCTTTTACAATTTGAAATAGCTCAACGGGAATTCATTCACCCCCACTAGCTTTGTTCGTAGTGATGCTTTCTAAGGCCCACTTGACTTCACATTCCAGTGTATCTGGCTCTAGGTGAGTGATCACACCATCATGATTACCTGGGTTGTGAAGATCTCTTTTGTACAGTTCTTCTGTATATTCTTGCCACCTCTTCTTAGTATCTTCTGCTTCTGTTGGGTCCATACCACTTGTGTCCTTTATTGAGCCCATCTTTGCATGAAATGTTCCCTTAGCATCTCTAATTTTCTGAAGAGATCTCTAGTCTTTCCTATTCTACTGCTTTCCTCTATTTCTTTGCACTGATCACTGAGGAAGACTTTCTTGTCTCTCCTTGCTTTTCTTTGGAACTCTATATTCAAATGAGTATATCTTTCCTTTTCTCCTTTCCTTTTTGCTTGTCTTCTTTTCACAGCTATTTGTAAGGCCTCTTCAGACAGCTATTTCGCTTTTTTGCTTTTCTTTCTGTTGGGGATGGTCTTGATCCCTGTCTCCTGCACAATGTCATGGACCTCTGGCCATAGTTCATCAGGCATTCTGTCTATCAGATCTAGTCCCTTACATCTATTTTTCACTTCCACTGTATAATCATAAGTGATTTGTTTTAGGTCATACCTGAATGGTCTAGTGGTTTTCCCTACTTTCTTCAATTTGAGTCTGAATTTGGCAATAAGGAATTCATGATCTGAGCCACAGTCAGCTCCCAGTCTTGTTTTGCTGACTGTATAGAGCTTCTCCCCCTATACAAAGAATATAATCAAACTGATTTCAGTATTGACCATATAGTGATGTCCTTGTGTAGAGTATTCTCTTGTGCTGTTGGAAGAGGGTGTTTGTTATGACCAGAGAGTGTCTGCTATGTTTAAATGGCTTAGAGGCGGAATGGCTTGGATGAGAAATATCTCATTTCCCTCACTTTTCCCTGGCAGATGTAGCAACTGATTCATATCTTTTATTTCTTCTCAACAATGAACACCTTAAAATCCTTCTAAACACAGAATCTATTTAGCACTTACCTATTGAGGAGATTTGACACCAAAATTAAGCCAAAGGAAACATTCTGTTAAAAATGCACTAAGTAGTCTTTTCTGATTTTCCTTGGGGGGCCCCATGTTACTGTATCTATGAGTGATCTTGTAACTGTTTCAAGAAACTCATTTACATATTATTTTTTCTATCCCTTCCTAGTTTCCAAATTTGTTAAATTTTCTTCTAGCCCATGAAATCAATCTATCTGGGAGTGATTCCTAGCCAAAAGAATGCAAACTTGGTTTTCTTACATTTCTGTTTGGATGACTTACCCTTCCTTTAGATGACTGTGACTAGGTTGAATTATAGGATGGTTGTTTCATATAAACATGGACCTGTTTTTCCTCCTGATTGCTTCATCACTTATAAGCATCACCCATCCCATATATTAAGGCTTTCTCTCCAGGTAAGTATTGATTTAAGAGTCTCTCTGCCAATTGTAATGAGAGGTGCAGAATGCCACTCAATAGAGAAATGGGCAAGTGACTAAATTATATTTCAGTGTCTTATAGAGTAAAAAATTCACCAATAAGTTAAAGAGAATTTTATGTAAAAAAACTTTTCTCTCTCTCTGCCTCCCGTCTTTCCTTTTTTGATATATCTTGGAGGTTAGAAAAGGAATGAACAAAATTAAACAGAAACAGTTCTAAAAAGGCTGACAATTGCAATTATGGAATAGTTATAGAAGGAAAAATCAAAACAAAATAAAAATAAAAAGAGTGTGCTGAAATAGAGGGATGGTACAGGGAGGGAGGAGGGAGGGGGGTTCAGGATGGGGAACACGTGTATACTTGTGGCGGATTCATGCTGATGTATGGCAAAACAAATACAATATTGTAAAGTAATTAACCTCCAATTAAAATAAATAAATTTATATTTAAAAAATAAGTAGAAATTTACTGTTGAAATTAAAATACCTTACTAGTTATTTATGAGAAATAATATGTTATAAATGAGTAATGGAAAGGTTTTAGCTTTCAGCTGCCAATGTTATTTCTCTCTCTCTCTCTTTTTTTTGACACCCATACCAAATATAAAATAAAATTATTGCAAGTATGGAATATTTTGTAGCTAATTAATAAAAATAATATGTTCCTGTAACTTAATCTTAAAAATAATTTATAGTATTTGTTAATATTAACATGTTTTTCTTAATGATGTTTTATTATTTTGAACTGTTTTATTCACTTATTTTTAGTTAGCTAGATTTTGACACATTTCTCTTTTATTTCATTTTCCTCACTTTGGGACAGAAATCATGTCATCTTATAATGTTTACCACATATAACACAACAGAATACTAATTTATTTTGACAATTCATTTAAAGTGTTGGCTTGTTGATATCTCAGATTTTATAAATGAAAGAATTGTTTTTAGAACTTGAGTGAAATGTTGAGTACTGTCTTGTCCCTTTCACTCTTGACATTAATCATGTTACATTTTATAATTTGAAGTTATTATTTGACATCCTTATAAAGCATCTTGACATTTCTAATTCCTTCCAAAATCAACCACACTATATTTATTTCTATTCAAATCATTTTTAGTTGTAGTCTTAAAGCCTATCATAATAATGACAATAACACAAAAGTTAACACTTATTGAGAACTTATGTGCTAAAGGATTTATGTACATCATTTTATTTAAGTCTTTTAATTATTAGAGTTATTCATGATTTTGTAGGTGAAACAGCTGAGAATAGGAGTGATTATATATTCACAATAGAAAGTCCTAGCCTGAAGCTCTTAAACTTGTTTTTTGAAGAAGGAAAAAAAAAAAAAAACTCTTTTTCTTTCTTGTCTCTCTTGTCAGTCTCTGATAATCATAGATATTTCATTACATAAATGGTATAAGCTGACTGATAATCATTGAAATGTTAGATCTTCACCCCTTGTAATTATTTTAGCATTAACTTCTGTTCTCATGAACATGGCCCCTCTTCAATTCAAGACTCTCTAATCTGGTCAATTCTAGATTTAAAATGTGCACAGTCTTTCCCTATCCATTTGAAAATACTTCTTTAGGAAAAGCTGAGTGATATCAAATCATGTATTTCACCAAGAGTTAAGTTACTGGAAAAGCAATCCATTTTTGGAATCAATTTTTCCTTCAAAAATCAAATTAAAGACCTAGTAACCCAACAGAGGGGTTTCCCAGATAATGCAGTGATAAAGACCCATCTGCCAATGCAGGAGTCTCTGGAACTGTGGGCTCAATCCCTGAGTTGGGAAGATCCCCTGGAGAAGGAAATGGCAACACACTTCAATACGCTTGCCCAGAAAATTCCATGGACAGAGGTCGCAAAGAGTATGACACGACTGAGTACGCACACAAGCACACAACCCAAAACAGCTCTGAAGTTTTCACTACTCTTTTAATATGATAGGGGAAGGAAAAAAGTATTTATTTGCTTTACTCAAAAGATTAAGAAATCCAGATTTCAGAAAATGCTGCCAATTTAGGATGTGATCATTGCTTCTTAAAATAGGATTAACTAACATACAGTGGTATTACATACCAGTAATCTTTTAGAATTTCAATTGCATGCTTCATATGAAAAGATCATTTACTTATATAAAGTAAACTGTAACTGTGTTTGTGTGTAAAGTTACTTGGTCATGTCTGACTGTTTGCTTGCTACCTGTAAGGAAAAAGAATATAAAAAGAGTCTCATTATCATTCTCCCTAGTGCAAAGATAAGAAGAAATGTCATGATTAAAATGACTGTCATTTAGTTAGTTACTGGTTACTTAGTCCATGCCTGTATTTATGGTGAGAACGTGGCTCAATTATCTCATGTCATCTCTACCATAACCATTTTCTTTTTGGTGGTGTAGTACCTGAAGATTGGAGTTCTCAGCTGACTGATAAGCTTATGATTCTGAGTTCTTCATCAGAGATGTTTGGAATTATTTTGTTTTAGGTTTAAGAGCATATGAATTAGTTCAGAAAACTTCGAAATTAACATTTCTAAATCTTACATATCTGAAATCACAAGCTTTAAACATTTTTTAACATTTATGGGCCATTTTCTATGCATGGGCTGGTTTAGGGAAGGCTAAATCAGAGAATAAGAATGTTTAACCCAATTAGATTTCATCTACAAAGCATCTGACTTGAGAGGAAATAAAAATGTAAATGCATGAGAAATTATTTTGTTTTGAGAGTTTAAACAATAAGAGATCATTTAAATCTCTGAATTAAAACCCTGCTGGTATCAAATAAATGGCTAGTTTAAGAGTTAAAAAGCATTTACAAGTTCTATAGATTTATTGAATGTATGATTACTTTTTACCGTATATAATACTATGTGATATGACTATATAGACACAGAGAAGATATCAGCGTAGACATTATCTTGCCTTTGAAGTGTTTGAATGGTAAATATAAAGTGAATGTATTTAGCTTTATAAGAGGATGTACAGGTAAGAATTGAAAACATATCTATTTAAAAGTGGCATATCGTATGAGCTTTATCTAAATGAAAAAAGTATTCTGTAATTTCTGTCCAGTGTAAGCAAATAAATATAATAAATAAACCTAAATCATACTATGAACCATGTTTTATAATATATATTATTTTTCTCACAGAGGCAGATAATTTGAGAACAAATGAAAATTATTGGATACATTTTAAATGATCAGATCTGAAATATAGTTATAATTAAATATTGCCTTGACTGTCAAGAATTTTAAAATAGATCCCTCTTTTTTTCTGTAAAATGGCTGAAGCATTGCTATTGTTCTCTAATTATGTGAAAGAACCTATGATGTCTATTTCTAAAATTTGGTGGTATCTTTGTTCCCCACCCTCTCTCCACACCTTCCAACCCCCGCCCCCCCAAGAAAAGGGAGAGAGAGAGATTATAAAGTCAGTAAGGCTAAATTCTGTATGACTTAAGTAGAAAACCTATAGAAGGCATAAGATGTCTCCAAAGCTGTCAAAGTATTTCTCTAAGTCATATGTAAGAATCACAGACAAGGTATAAAGACAGTTCTTATTCAGGAATCCAGTTTCCTTGAAAAATGATTATTATAGCTACAGTGGTTGTAAAATACTAAAATTTAGATGACAGTGTGGTTGAAAAGCTTTGTGTTGTCGTTAGTGTTGTTATTTCAGTGCTCGTCACCGCCAAGCCCAAAAGAGTACTTTCCCAGCTCCTGCAACAAAGAGCTATCACAATCAAGAGACTGTTTCAAAAGATCATTCTTAACTCAAAATTTGTCAGTCATGGAGTTCATAATAATTTAAACTGAGGCTGTGTACTGAAGAGAATTGTAGGAACACAATGGGTTCCCTGTTAAGGGAAGTTATGGTGGAAAAAGTTACACCAGGAGAATTTCATGGTCTGAAAGCTTCTAGTGCCTGTGGCTAAATCAACCCCATCTAAAACATCATACAGCAAGGGATTGTATAGTAGATCGCCACTCAGATCACCACTATTCTTAGTTACCTGAGTAACTATTTTAAGTAACTGTTTTTAGTGAACACAATTTCCTGTAAGTGAAAGAAAGTGAAGTCGTTCAGTCCTGTCTGACTCTTTGCGACCCCGTGGACTGTAGCCCACCAGGCTCCTCCATCCATGGGATTCTCCAGGCAAGAATACTGGAGTGGGTTGCCATTTCCTTCTCCAAATTTCCTGTAGGATGCTCCTAAATACAAGTAAAATAAAACATAAAAACATGAAATTTAGTGTTTTCAGAGACATATCTAAAAATCTAAACCCTGAAATGACTGCCTTTTCAACAAAGAGGTAATTTCTTTGTGCATTCTTATGTCTGAAATTTCTACTAGGATTATGTTGTTAGTAAAAATTGACTAGAAAAGCAGACTTCCTTCTCTTCTATGCACTTTTTTGAATCTGTTGGACACAGTCATGAATTATTTTGTTCTTTCATTTTCACCATTCCATATACCATTTCTCTTGGTACCATTGAAAGCCATGAGTAGAGACTCCACTCCACCTTAGCAGAACTTTGTCTCAGGATAGGATCTTGAAGTTAAAACATGCCATTTTCTCACTGACCTTCATCTCTTACAGCTATTAGAAGATTCTATAAAGAGTAATATCTTATATACCTGTTATAGAATTTGCTTTTCTAGGGAAACTGAGGTATTGAGCAGAGCTTCAAACATAAGAGGTGATATTAAAAGTTAGTAAATGATGTATTGTAAGTATTATTCTATTATTATTATTAGTGGTTTAGAAACTTCTCATAGCTTAAAACACAAAATTCTGATACTCTGGCTTAGGCCTGACACTGGATATTAGACTCTACCACTATCTCCCCAAATTATCCCCCCACAGCTCCAGCCACACGCATACACATAGACACAAACACACAGAGCTTTCTGTGCCGTGGATGAACAAGCTCTTTTATGACTGGTTTTAACAGTTCATTTCACTTTAACTGTATATTGGCTATTGTAAGTTACACCAAAATAGCAGCCTAAAAAGCAAACCCATGTTCCCTCAAACATTTCATGGGCAGGAATTCTGGGAGGGGCCTAACTAGCTAGTTCTGGCTCAAGGTTTCTGATAATGTTGCAATCAATCTCTTAATTGTCTCATTGGGATAAAATCTGCTTCCAAGTTCGCTCAGGTAACGGTTGGCCTGCCTCAGAAATCTGCTTCTGGATGCCTTCACAAGTTTATGGAATGCCTTAGTTCATTGCTATGTGGGCCTTTCCACAAGGCTGCCTGTGACGTGGCAGCTGGCTAGAACATAGTTTTAAAAGTGAATTTTATGTTCTGAGAAATTTCTCAGTAACTATATTCTCATTTCCACGTATTATGATCTGGCCTCAACCTGTTCCTCCAACCTTGTCACACCCAAATATACTAAAGTCCATTGAAACTCATTATTTTGTGATCATACTGTGTTCATATTTCTGTGTTTCTGCATGACTTCGACCTGTGCTAGGAATGTTCTTTATATGATAACCTCTCAATCACCCTTCAAAAATATGCTCCAATATCACCTACTGCCTTCCCCCATCCAGAATAATTGTTTACTTTTTTTTTTCTATTAGTAGTACCCAAGAGATTTTGTTTGTTGTTATAGACACTCCATCACAGTTGACCCTTGAATATTATGGGGTTTAACGTTCCTACCTGCATGCAGTTAAAATCTGCATACTGCTGTCTCTACCTCAAAAAAGAAAGGAATTGATGAATAACAAACCTAAAGGTAAGAAGCTGAAATAGTGTGGATAGATAGAATCAGGTTCAGATTCTAGTTCTTTTCATTCCACATATTGTGATTTTTTAACAAACACAAACTGTTCACCACACTTAAAGATCTGTAAAATGAAAATATAGGTATGCCATATTTATTGAAAAAAAATCCACATATAAGTGAACTTGTGCAATTCAAACCCATGTTGTTTAAGGTCCATCTATATATTACTATTTACGTGTTTGTTTATCTCTATAGAAGTGAAGAACAACTCAAAGCCAGAAATATATCTTCACTCTCTCTGCTTTGTACCTACCATAGTCATGCCACTAGTATACGATATTTGCTTTTTAGGATAGACATCATTATTTAGTGAATGGGTGAATGATGATGAAAATATCAAAGATATCACAAATATATTTATTTCCCCAATGCACTCTTCATTCCGTAATTGCTAGCTTATGTAAAGTATTTTCTATATCTGTAAGTTAACAGGGAAAGGGGTTAACAGCAACATGTAAGTTTGAATAGAATTTTTCTCCTATTGTATATGAACACTCATGAATTGATGATAAATTATTGGTTAGGAGACCAACAATTTCTATGAACATATTACACAATACATAAACCCCTTGCTTCTGAGAATTTTGTAGTTACAATTTCCAAAAGAATGTTTTGTATTTGAATGTTTTAAATGAATAATGCATTTCCCATATGTATTTGTAGAATTGCTTATATTACCATCATTTTGCTCTTACTTAAAAGTGACCTATTTCATACCTATGCAAATCTGTTATTTATGTAGGTAAAGTAATATAAACACTAATCTTAGCAGGAATTCTTCTATTAAGGTTTTGGTAACTGACTACACAACTGTATTTAAAAATATTAAATGTTTTTAGAAAAATATTTTGAAAATATTATTTGAGAAAGAAGGAATTCAAGATAGTAAATATAAAAAATATTAAATTACTTTTTGAACAGTGGAATTTTTAGGCAGTCTAAGATCTCTTTATCAAATCATCTAAACTTTTAAAAAATCATTAACTTTACTGTGACTTTAGAAATGTTCTTTGTATAAGAATTGAATGAATTGGTGTATATTTTCTCATTCACAATGGCTAAATATAAATGCAAGTCTTGGTTCTTTTTTCTATAGAAAGACAACTTGCTACTGCTTTGTTGAAATTTTCTCATGAATTTTTCTTATCGAAAAAGCAATTGCTTTTCATAGTTGATTTACAGATATTGCTTTTGGAGTTAACTACTGTGAAGTTCTTGAGCATTTTAATTTTAATAAGAGTTAGTTTATCTCTGCATTATTACTGAATAGCAACTCTAATTTCACAGGCTTAGCTAGCTTTTCAAAATTAAGATGGAAGGAGAAAACAATGTAAGCATGCTTATCTAAGGACATTCTGACACATTTAATGGGATCTCTGTGTGCTTTCATAAGCATATATTCTTTTTACAATATTATATCTTTAACATCTGGATTTATCAAGCTTTGGATTCTGAAATGTTAAGTTTGTGGTATAATTTCACTTGTGTGAAAAGGATGAAATTGTATTAAATATTTATTCAATATTTAGCCAGAATTACTTTGAATTGCTACTTGTTAGTAACTATCCTTTAACATAGTCACAGTCCTCTTGGGTTAATATAATTAGTCCAACTCTGAAGGAATAAAATTGAGGCTTAAAGGAGTAAGCAGTTTATTTGATCCTACTTAACTGAAGGACCTAACAGAAGCAGAAGATATTAAGAAGAGGTGGAAAGAATACACGGAAGAACTGTACAAAAAAGATCTTCACGACGCAGATAATCACGATGGTGTGATTACTCATCTAGAGCCAGACACCCCAGGAATGTGAAGTCAGGTGGGCCTTAGAAAGCATTACCACAAACAAAGCTAGTGAAGGTGATGGAATTCCAGTGGAGCTGTTTCAAATCCTGAAAGATGATGCTGTGAAAGTGCTGCACTAAATATGCCAGCAAATTTGGAAAACTCAGCAGTGGCCACAGGACTGGAAAAGGTCAGTTTTCATTCCAATCCCAAAGAAAGGCAATGCCAAAGAATGCTCAAACTACCGCACAATTGCACTCATGTCACATGCTAGTAAAGTAATCCTCAAAATTCTCCAAGCCAGACTTCAGCAATA
>NW_024070198.1:4276375-4305516 GCF_014754425.2 Oryx dammah
TATTGCTGAAGTCTGGCTTGGAGAATTTTGAGGATTACTTTACTAGCATGTGACATGAGTGCAATTGTGCGGTAGTTTGAGCATTCTTTGGCATTGCCTTTCTTTGGGATTGGAATGAAAACTGACCTTTTCCAGTCCTGTGGCCACTGCTGAGTTTTCCAAATTTGCTGGCATATTTAGTGCAGCACTTTCACAGCATCATCTTTCAGGATTTGGAATAGCTCCACTGGAATTCCATCACCTCCACTAGCTTTGTTTGTAGTGATGCTTTCTAAGGCCCACTTGACTTCACATTCCAAGATGTCTGGCTCTAGATTAGTGATCACATCATCATGATTATCTGGGTCGTGAAGATCTGTTTTGTACAGTTCTTTCGTGTATTCTTGCCACCTCTTCTTAATATCTTCTGCTTCAGTTAGGTCCACACCATTTCTGTCCTTTATCGAGCCCGTCTTTGTGTAAAATGTTCCCTTGGTATCTCTAATTTTCTTGAAGAGATCTCTAGTCTAACACTTCCATTATTTCACTCTTCCACACTTATCCTCATTTTTTAAGCTAAGTTTTCACTGCACTGACAATTTTCTTTTGGTTTAATTAGACATGTCAGAAATAGTTCAAATTAGTTATTTTTATTTCAATGAAGAGTTTTTTTGCTAAAAGAAAAAAAAAGATTTAAAGTAACTCAGTAATCCAGTCCCTATTATTTTTAAAAATAACAATCTAAAGCAAAATATTACATTAAAATATTCACTCAAAAAGCCTGTTAAAGTGTTATTTTATTTAAATATAATTGACATATAGTATCATTTTTGTCTCATGTGCACATCATAGAGATTTTATTGTTGTTGCTCTTTAGTTGCCTTGTGGTGTCTGGCTCTTCAAGACCCCGTGAACGACAGCACGCCAGGCCTTCCTGTCCATCACCAACTCCTGCAGTTTACTCAAACTCATGTCCATTAAGTCAGTGATGCCATCCAACCATCTCATCCTCCGTCATTCCCTTGTCCTCCCACCTACAATCTTTCCCAGGATCAAGGTCTTTTCCAATGAGTCAGCTGTTCGCATCCGGTGACCAAAGTATTGGAGCTTCAACTTTAGCAACAGTCCTTCCAATGAATATTCAAGGTTGATTTCCTTTAGGATTGATTGGTTTGATCTCCTTTGCTGTACAAGGGACTCTCAAAGGTCTTCTCCAGAACCCCAGTTTGAAGGCATCAATTCTTTGGCAGCCAGCCTTCTGGTAGTTCAACTCTCACAACCATATGTAAATACTGGAGAGACCATAGCCTTAACTATATGGACCTTTGTCAGCAAAGTGATGACTTTGATTTTTAATATACTGTCTAGGTTTGTCATAGCTTTTCTGCAGAGAAGCAAGGGTCAAACCGAGGAAAAAGTGTAGAAAAAATATAATACGTTTAAAAATTAAAATTATAAAATAGAGAAATGAAAAAAAAAAAAAAAAAAACAGTCCAACAAAAATAAAGTACAATAGATTGACCAGGTGAACAAAGAAAACCAAAACTATATCTACCAGTTAAGAACAGAGCTAACTAAAGCACAAACAGGACAACAAAACTAAAGCAAGATGCCAATTGGGTAATAAAGCAATGAAAATAAAACTAACAAATATGTTGAGAGGAAAGAAGTGAAAGAAAAGAAAGAAACAATAGACATGCAAAATTAAACAGAGGTAGATAAAGAAGATTTATATATATTAAAGATTAACTGCAAGGGGAAAAGAACAGTAGGATAAGCAAACAAAGAATACATGTAGAAATAATAATAATAGGTTTAGAAAAATTAAAATTAAAATTAAAAAAGAGAACAACAACAAAAATGGAAAACTCCACAGAACTGCAGAAGCCCAACATAGAGGCAGAGGTTTATAACAACAATAAATAATGTTATATTATAGTCCAATTACTAATAGTAGTAGATAATTTTAATTTTCTAAAATACGTCAACCTGGGCATTATTAAGATCGGGTTACACCTCTCAGATTTGGATTTTCATACAAGAATCTAGTAAGGAGGGACAATATAGCTTTTGTATATGAAATATATGTACACATACACACACACTTATTCATAGTGACTTGTTTGGAAATGGAGTAAAGAAGATTGAAATAGAAGAGGCCAAGATATATTTCTGATGTAGAAACCACAGGATTACATTAATAGAGTGAAAAGATGGAAAGATGGATGCAAGGAAATAGGGTGAAAAGAGCACCAAATAGTGAGATATGGATTTATATCCTGGCAATGTATCAATGTAACCACATTTTGAATAACAGAAATTTAATTAATTTTCCTGTCAGTTCTATTGTTTCAAGTTGCACAATTAACATAAACATTTTTCAATTAAAAAGTGCTATATGCTTTTAAGCATAAGAACACAATAAGGGAATTGCTGAATTATTTATGCTGCTACTTCTTATAGAGATACATTTTTTTTTTCTATTTCTCTGTATACATATCTTGAGATATTATTCTCATGCTCATGCTCCTACAAAGTTGCTTCAGTCTTGTCCAACTGTTTGTGACTCTATGGACTGTAATCCACCAGGCTTCTCATCCATGGGATTCTCCAGGCAAGAATGCTGAGGTGGGTTGCCATGCTCTTCCAGGGAATCTTCCAGATCCAAGGATCAAACTCTTGTCTTGGCAAGTGGGTTCTTTACTACTAGCGCCATCTAGAAAGCCCCATACAAACTTCTGTTCTCTGAGGGAGTGCAGTGTGATAAATATTTGACTTGAGGATAAGGTGCATATTATTGTTACTATTAGATTTTCTATAAAGAAAATGCAAATTTTGAAAATTTAATTTCAGTATCCAGGTGGTATTGACCTAAATAATTTCCTTACCTCCTGAATATTTCTTAAGTGTAGAAAATGAAACTTGAAGCATCTTTATTACAAATTCATTTTAAAAAGTTTGAAATGTTCAGAAGCTACTTTTTCTTCTTATATATTCTATGTTGCACAGATTAAAGGAAGAAATAAAACTAATTTCCTTTATGTTGAGATATTAAATGGCTTCTCTTCTGAGAATATACATATTTCAGCCAGTGGAGTATAAAAGCATTTTTGTCTTAACTAATCAATGCCAGTAAGAAAAAATATATTTTTTTTGTGATTTTAAGTAGAATATCTCATGAGCTTATATAAAATAATTATGAACAGACATATTTATATATATTTTGTCAAGTGGAACATATGACTGTTATTAGACTTTCTATTAAGAAAGGGTAAAACTTGGTCAGTTCAATATAAACATCCAGGCTTTATTAAGCTAAGCAAACTCTTTACCTCTCTAACAATATGTGTATGAAAATCTTTCTAATTTGGAGTATAAAGATGATTCTTGTAAAAAATAGGTATGTATCATAATCTTGATCCATACTATAGAATTTCATTTATTTACCTATTTATCTAGCTATAATCATTGTACATTTTAATTATTCCCAGTCTCTTAGTATTGTAAATGATACTTCAGTAAATATCCATATACCTCAAAGTTATCTGGAAATATATGTGAATATATCTGTAGAATAATTTTTAATATAGAATTACTATCAAACATATATATTTTATTATATGATAGTTTCCAAATAATAAATTCCAAAAAATAATTTTCAAATTATTTCCAATAGACTTTGTAGCACTTACATTCACAGAAATGTTTGAGAAAGTGCCTGTTTGTTTACAATTTCTCCAACATAAATTACCCAATTTTGTCTGGGGCAATCTGATTCCTGAAAAAAGATATCTTCTGATATTATTATGTATTTTTTCTCAGTTTTCTCATACATATACATATATATTCATTCACTATATCTATCTAGATACATATAATAATATAACATATATATCATGTGTGTTCTTGTGTGTATATATATACATTGCACACATATGCATACCTGAGCTAAGGGAAATGTTAACAAATAATCTCCAAATCCATACAATTTCTTTCCTTTGTGGTGCCCATCTTTGCAGGAAATATTCCCTTGTTATCTCTAATTTTCTTGAAGAGATCTCTAGCATTTCCCACTCTTGTTTTCCTCTATTTCTTTGCATTGATCACTGAGGAAGGCTGTCTTATCTCCCCTTGCTATTCTTTGTAACTCTTCATTCAAATAGGCTTATCTTTTCTTTTATCCTTTGCCTTTCACTTCTCTCCTTTTCACATCTATCTGTAAGGCCTCCTCAGATAACTATTTTGCCTTTTTGCATTTCTTTTTCTTGGGGGTGGTCTTGATCACTGCCTCCTGTACAATCTCATGAACTTCCATCCAAGTTCTTCAGGCACTCTATCTATCAGATCTAACCCCTTGAATCTATTTCTCACTTCCACTGAATAATCATAAGGGATTTGATTTAGGTCATACCTGAATAAGATGGGCACAATAAAGGACAGAAAGGGTATGGAACTAACAGAAGCAGAAGATATTAAGAAGAAGTGGCAAGAATACACAGAACTATATAAAAAAGATCTTCATGACCCAGATAATCATGATGATGTGATCACTCACATAGAGCCATACATCTTGGATTGTGAAGTCAAGTGGGCCTTTAGGAATCATCACTACGACCAAAGCTAGTGGAAGTGATGGAATTCCAGCTGAGCTATTTTAAGTCCTAAAAGATGATGCTACAAAAGTGCTGCACTCAATATGCCAGCAAATTTGGAAAACTTAGCAGTGACCACAGGACAGGAAAAGGTCAGTTATCACTCCAATCCCAAAGAAAGACAATGCCAAAGAATCCTGTAGCTACCACACAATTGCACTCATCTCAGATGCTAGCAAAATGATGCTCAACCTTCTCCAAGCCAGGCTTCAACAGTACGTGAACCTTGAATTTCCAGATATTCAATTTGGATTTAGAACAGGCAGAGGAACCAGAGATCAAATTGCCAACATCTGTTGGATCATTAAAAAAGCAAGAGAGCTCCAGAAAATCATCTACTTCTACTTTACTGACTACGTCAAAGCCTTTGATGTATGGATCACAAAAAACTGTGGAAAATTCTTCAAGAGATGGGAACACCAGATGACCTGACCTGCCTCCTTAGAAATCTGTGTGCAGGTCAGGAAGCAAGAGTTAGAACTGGACATGGAGCAACAGACTGATTCCAAATCGGGAAAGGATTACATCAAGGCTGTATATTGTCATCCTGCTTATTTATTGGTGATGGACAGGGAGGCCTGTCATGCTGCAATCCATGGGGTCACAGAGTCGGACACACCTGAGCGACTGAACTGAACTGAACTGTACTGCTGAATCTTACTGATTTGCAATCTCTTCTCTAAAGAACTGTGGCTACTTACACTTAATGTGTGCAGCCTAAAGCTCACTAAACACATCATCTCTCTCCAATTTCTCTTTTCTACAACTTAACACTAATTTTCATTTCACCACTGTTATATCTGATTATCTTTTAGTTTTCATGTACCCACTATTATGAACTATTAGTAAAACATACTTTTGACATGCTGACAGATTAATGGGTTTGGACAGAGGGATGAAATTTGTTTCTTCTTCAGCTATTCATTTCACTCTACCCTTATCATTATTAAAATTTTAGCTCCAAAATCATCTATAATATCTCATTTCATCTTTGCCCATTGGCATCACTCTAATAAGTTTCTAATCTTAAGATTTCTACTTCCCTTTATCCACAAAAGATTCCTGATTCTGATTTATTCACCCAGGTCTGAAACTGGGAAGTAGAAACAAAAAAAGGTTTTAGCCATTAATTTACGTAAAAATCAGTGCTCTTTAATGATATTTTTGCTAAGAGAAACATCTTGCTGAATCATGTAAAATAGGAGACTTTTCATAGTTTTGAAAGTTACACTGCATCCTTTATGAGTAGCAATTAAAAACTTGAACCTTTGAACTTCAGCAATAATTCTAAAGGCAAAAAATGTTACTTTATGATTATTGTTTAATTGGACAAGAATGCTAATTAAGTAGAAAAAAACTATAGTTTATGCATGCTTTGTTCTTTGTTTTTATTTTCTGAAAATTCCTCTTAAAGGAATCTTTATAACTTTTCATTGCTTTTGCCATTTCAAAAGAAATAGTGTTATATGGCTTATGTTCACATCCTTTTAGAGATTTTTCTATGAGAACTCATTAAAAATAGACATTGTGATAGGTTATTGAATGCTTTGCTCATATCAGTGTACTTATACATCGGGTATATTGACATTTCATTACTCATAAAGTACAATCTCTATGAGTAAAATAAAATTATTTAAATTGTGTTTTCCTCTCAAACATAAAGAATAATAAATGTATTGAGTTGCCTTTGGTAAATAGGACAGAATTTTACAATTATAATACTATCTTTTATAAAAAATCTCTAAAACCAGCTAACGTTGTTCTTAGTTTAGCTGTCCTGCAAATATTGAGCAACTTGCTAGGTATATTTAAACAGAATAAAACTGAAGTAAAGTATTCAAAAGCACTTAATCTGTCATTCATTACTCCCCTCAAACCCATACTGCATACTTCTACCAGGTGAATCTGCTTATCCTCTTCATGCACCTTCTTTTTAAACATATCAGTACATCACTAGTACTATTAAAAAACAAAATAAAAAACACACAAAAATTGTTAGCTAGGTTTTCAGTATCATGTGATTTGATTAGTGAGGTATACTTTCAATATATCACCTGAAACTGCATATGTAGATTTTATCTTTAGTTAATATTTACATTTAATCCTCTAATTTTAATCTTATTTTTTCCTCTAATTTTGAATCTTATTTCTCCTACCTGAGTGATTTTTTTCCTCTTCCTTTTTCTCATCAAGGTCTTATTCAGACTTCAGTGCCCTATGGACATTCCATTATATTCAGGAAATAGTATTTGACAATTTAGCTGTGACATTTCCACCCATACTCCTGTTGAAAAATCATCTTTACTCCTCTTCTCTACTACATACTATTCTTTATGTTTTGTCTTGTATATACTTTATTCTCCAACCTAGTCATTACTAAATGGCCATCATTAAAAAAAATAATGCTACAGTGCCTTAATGAGCATTAGACTTTACAATGTATTGATTGATTGGAAATACAATAGTATTTCCTCTTTGCAAAGTCTTTTCATACCCATAACTTAATTTTATGTATTTTTTTCAACAAAATAGTTAAATATTCAAAACTTAATAATTTCAACTCAAATCTATGATTTTCAAGCATCCAAATGTGCAAACTATTTTAAATCTTATATCTTTTTCAATCATTTCAGCTGAATAGAATTTCACTATATTTCGGTATAAAATTGTAACATGACTACTTTTCTAGTCTCTAGAGAAATTGCTATTTGCCAGAGGTTCTGTAGGATCAAATAAAATTCAATTTGAAATTCAAATTTCATTACATTGAAATACTGTCTCTTTAGGAAAGGACATATTGACCTGATGAATCTGTAACATAAATAAAGGGCTTACATGAGTCTTGTATATTCAGTTAATTTTCTAAGTCAAATCATTCATCTTGGTACTTATGCCAGTTGAGAACATCAAGCACTTCTTTAATCATATAAATTTATAACATAAATAGTAAAAGCTTAAAATAATTCTATCAAAACAGAGATATTTAAAAATACTTTCTTAGCTGTATTTCTTCTGCTATTTAAACAATTAATTGACTTATTATATTTGAGATGATATTTCTGAAAATACCCCAAACTACAAATTTTGCTCATACTTTTTTAGGACAAATAAGAAAAGCACAAAGTGAAATTAAACAGAACAGTCTATTATTTGTTTACCTATATTTACTTAAATTAGTATAATATTTTAATGTTTTAATAGCAGTAATATCTATCATACTCAAAATAATGATCTTTACCAACATTTTCATTAACATTAAACTTACAGATTTAGTCCTTAACAAGATATTCTATTTTTTAAAATTATAAAAGATGACATATTTTTAGTTCAGTTTGTTAAGTACTTTATTTGAAAATTCCTGCAAAGACAATACAAAGTAGTTTGTGTTTAGTTTCTGTATAGGCACTAATATAGTATGCAACTCCAGGAAAATAACGTTTGTACAGAAGACTTCCATGAATAAAAAGGCAGGCAACTCTTATAGAAATGTTCAAGTGTTGCAGCACAACACTGAAAACTGTGCTCCCCATACACTTCATTTCACTGAAACTATAGCCCTTAGTTTGTGCAAGACAACTCTTTTCTTTGTTGAATGTGTTTCCACCTTTAGTTTTGTTTAATATGTACAATTCCATCCTCAATCCCATAAGCAGCTCTTATCTTAAATTCAGAACAAACACTAAACTGATCAATGTTTTACATATACCACGTTTACCTCAGATCCTCCTATGCATTAATTTTCTACTGTTACATACAAATTACCACAAACTTGATGGCTTAAGACAATCCACAATGATTATCTCACAGTTTCCCTGGGGCAGGAGTCCCACTACCAGTTAGCTGGGTCCTCTGCTCAGTGTCTTACAAGGCTTCAGTCAATTGCCTGCCAACTGCATTTTCATCTATAGGACTGATTAGGAAAGGATCCTAGACTCATTTAGTTTATTGGCAGAATTATTTTCCTTTTGGTTGTATAACTGAAGTCTGTTGTATGGAGGCCACCCTCAGGTACAAGATCCCTGGCATATGTTCCTCTTCATAAGCAGTTTACAATGTTAATAGTTGCTTCTTAAATTTCAGATGGAAAATTCTCTCTCCACTGTGCTAATTGTGAGTCTTATATAACTTAACTGAAACAAGGGGATAGTTTTACATTATCTTTGCAATATTCTATGAGCTAAAAGCAAAGTCACAGACTTCATCTGTGCTCAGTGGAGTGAGCTGGGGGCTCATATACAAGTGCACTTCACATGATGTACTCTGCATATATGTTAAATAATCAGGGTGATAATATATAACAGTGACTTACTCTTTTCCCAATTTGGAGCCAGTCCATTGTTCCATGTCCGGTTCTAACTGTTACTTCTTGACCAGCAACCAGATTTCTCAGGAGGCAGGTCAGGTGGTCTGGAATTCCCATCTCTTTCAGAATTTTCCACAGTTTGTTTTGGTTCACACATCAAAGGCTTTAGTGTAGTCAGTGAAGCAGAAGTGTATGTTGTTTTCTGGAATTTCTTGTTTTTTCTATGATACAATGGATGTTGGCAATTTGATCTCTGGTTCCTCTGCCTTTTCTAAATCCAGCTTGAACATCTGGGAGTTCAGGGTTCACATACTATTGAAGCCTCACTTGGAGAACTGTGAGCATTACTTTGTTAAGCACGTGAAATGAGTGCAATTGTGTGGTAGTTTGAACATTCTTTGGTGTTGCCTTTTTGGGGATTGGAATGAAAACTGACATTTTCCAGTCCTGTGGCCATTGCTGAGTTTTCCAAATTTGCTGGCATATTGAGTGCAGCACTTTCACAGCATCATCTTTTAGGATTTAAAATAGCTCAACTGGAATTCCTTCCCCTCCACTAGCTTTTTTCATAGGGATGCTTCCTAAGGCCCACTTGACTTCATACTCTAAAATGTCTGGCTCTAGGTGAGTGATCACACCACTGTGTTTATCTGGGTCATGAAGAGCTTATTTGTATAGCTCTTCTGTGTATTCTTGCCACCTCTTATTAATATCTTCTGCATCTGTTAGGCCCATACATTTCTGTCCTTTATTGTGCCCATATTTGCATGAAATATTCTCTGGTATCTCTAATTTTCTTGAAGAGATCTTGAGTCTTTCCCATTCTATTGTCTTCCTCTATTTCTTTGCACTGATCACTGAGGAAGCCTTTCTTATCTCTCCTTGGTAGTCTTTGGAATCTTGCATTCAGATGGGTGTATTTTTCCTTTCTTCCTATGCCTTTCACTTTTCTTTTTTTCTCTGCTATTTGTAAGGCCTCCTCAGACAACCATTTTGCCTTTTTGGATTTCTTTTTTTGGGAGGAGATTTCGATCACCACCTCCTATACAATGTTGTAAATATTTGTCCATAGTCCTTCAGGCACTCTGTCTATCAGATTGATTTTCTAGATCTATCACTTCCACTGTGTAATTATAAGGGATTTGATTTATGTCATTACTCCATATCATTTTCCCATCCCAAGAACAACTCAGGTCTCCTGCACTTCAGGCCCATTCTTTACCAGCTGAGCTATAAGAGAAGCCCTCTTTATTGTTAAGATCCATCAAAGTTTGTAGAAGAAGATTATCTAAACTTAGATTTTTCTTGTTTGTATCATATGGTTCTAGGAAATGTATTTTGAGTGAAACTATTCTCATTTAATATTTACAAATGTTGAGTTATATTTAAAATGTTAAAACTCTAATGCAACACATGTCCTGTGAACAGTTACACTGTTAGTGAAATAAGTTCTTTTTTTTTTAATTTTTTTTTATTTTTTTTAATTTATTTATTTATTTTTAATTTTTACTTTACAATTCTGTATTGGTTTTGGCATAGATTGACATGAATCTTATGGATTTCTTCTCCTCACTTTTTAAACTATTTTTTATCAACTTTGATTCCATTAGATTGAGAGTGTATGTATGCATATTGAATTGTGTCAGATGGGGTGAGGAGGGGAGGAAGGGAGATAGGGAAGGAGTATATATATATATATATATATATATTTCATATATATATGAAATCAAGGCACATCTATATTATGAATGCACACAGAAAGAGTACACACAAATATACATTTAAAAGTGAAAACAGGAAGATAGCATTTATATATAATATATATATAAAATAGAAAAAAGAACCCCAATGCAGGAGACAAAGGAGATGCAGATTTGATCCCTGGGTCAGGAAGATCCCCTGGAGTAGGAAATGGCAACCCACTCCAGTATTTTTGCATGGAAAATCCCACAGACAGAGGAGCCTGATGGGCTACAGTCCATGGAGTCGCAAAGAGTCAGACTGAAGTTACAGTATATGTGCACATGCTCACGCGTGCACACACACATGTATTATGAATCCATATATATGTAGATATATACACATATATATTTATATACTATGAATGCACACATACAGAGTGAACACAAACAAATATACATTTTAAAGTGAACAGCAATAAAGGTAAACTCAGACACTATGGCACATCAGACGGTAAGCTCCATCAAAGATTAAGTCTGGTTAGTTTGGGCCAGGTTGGAGAGGTGCCTAGGTCTCCCAGTGCCTCACAGTGTATGTTAGCTCTCACAGTGCCTGATGAAAACACAGGTAACCTTGCTTTCAGGGGCAATCTGGCCATTTCTGTCCTTGCAACAGAATTAAGCTAATGAATAACAAGATATATATATATACATAGGATCAATATTTATCTATATATAGTACACATATAAATATAGTATAAAGTTAAATAAAATAAATATTTATTTACATAGTTTTTATGAACAAAGGTGTAATATGAATATAAATATTTCAATATATTTTATTCTTCAAAAAATAAAATATATTTTCTACTTTGCATATATACTTTTATAAGGATAGTATATTTTATAAATGTGACATGCATGTGTGCATGCTTAGTTGCTCAGCTGTGTCTGACTCTTTGATACCCCATGGACAATATAGTGCACCAGATTCCTCTGTCCATTGGATTCTCCAGGCAAAAATGCAAGAGTAGTTAGACATTCCCTTTCTCAGCGGATCTTCCCAACTCAGAGATTGAACCCAAGTCTCTTGCATTGCAGGCAGATTCTTTACTGTCTGAGCCACCAGGGTAGTCCTAAACATAAACATATTAATATATATTTAATAAAATATGTTAAAATTATAGGAAGAGATAAATAGAAAAAGAGAATAGACCATAAAGGCTCTGAAATTTTATTTTTTGAAAGTGCATATTACAAAGAAAAAAGATAGAGGTTGATTCATCAGGTCATGCTTATGAGTGATAACTGTTTTCTCTAGCAATGAAAACCTTCTTGTTTATTCCCATAACAGTAAAGTAGAAGAAAGATTTTCCACCAATTAGTTAAGGAAATTCATATATGTTGTGGTGAGATGTGGTGACTTTGGAAAGGCTTGTATTTTAGATTTCATAGTTAAGGCTGCTTTGAAAGAGTATTTGCATATTCTAGGAAGTAAATAGTATAGACTTCCTATAAGCAGTATAAAAGTGACAAGTTTTGTTATTATAACTCTATCTAGATGTCAGTGATAGCAAAGTACCAGAGTGTGACGGAACAGACTGTTGAAGGGCAAAATGCTCCTGTTTCTCTCTCAGCTCCCTGGGAGATTCCAGCTTGCTTCCTGACACAATGCTGATGTGGGATTTCTCATCATGGTGTTGGTATCCACACTTTGATACATCAAAGAAATTAGTGGTTTTTCATGTAGCAGTCAGGGCAGAGCCTTAAAAAAAGGAGTTAGCATTTTCAAAAACGTACCAGAGGGAAAACTTCTGTTAACCTTGGCTGAATTTGCCACGTGTCACCACAACCAACCCAGACTCCAGAAGGCAGGGATCAGCAGGTAAAGAGTGGAGCACTGTGTGCCGACAGACTTTGCGTTTATGCTTTAAAGTGAAAGGCCTTTTATGTAGTCTCCCTCCAAGAGATGAACAGCAATCTACCCTCAAGGTACTAGATACCACCAAGGGTGCTTTCATCAAGGATTATTGAAATAGTTATGTTTTCCTCGTCAAGTTTTCTGCAGGTGTGTTAATGGAATGCAATTATTTGTTTCATATAACCTTACTCCATTTTCTGAATGTAAGACTCATAGAAGCAGGGATATGCATTTTTTAAAATTGATAAGTTCCATCTGTCTATAAGAGTGAGCGGTACCTCATAGACCCTCCATAAATGCTTCTTGAATAATTGAATTTCTGAGAATATTCAATGCCAGAGAAATAAATATGAATTGTATCTGGTAGCTTTATCATACAAATGATTGAAACTCAAAATCAATATATTGTGTCTTTAGTAATAATAGTAAAATATTCCAAAGACTACAGAAAATATACAGTAAATATCATGAAACTGAAACCATTTATGTGCAAGATTACAACATAATTGGAAAACATGCCTTCCCCCCCCCAATATTATTGACAGTAGAATACTACAGATAACCCTTGAACAACATGGGTTTGTATAGCGTAGGTTCACTTTTATGTGTGTGTGTGTATGTGTGTGTTTTTCAGTAGAATTAGCATCTATAATCTTATTTTAGCATCTATAATCTTTAAGTGTGGGGAAAAATTTGTGTTTGATTAGGGAATCACAATGTGTGTATGTGTGCTAAGTTGCTTCACTCGTGTCCGACTGTTTGTGATCCTGTGGACTGTAGCCCACCAGGTTCTTCTGTCCATGGGATTCTCCAGGCAAGAATACTAGAGTCCTTTGCCATGCTCTTCTCAAGGGTATCTTCCCAATCCAGGGATTGAACGCACGTCTTTTATGTCTCCTGCATTGGCAAGCAGGTTCTTTACCACCAGCACCAGCTGGGAAGCCCAGGAATCACAATACATGGACTGAGAGCAACCTAGAGTCTTGATTCTATCCAAACTGTTTTAGCTTCTTGCTTTTGGGTAAGTCATTTGATGCAGAGATATTTGGATTTTTGGTTGGAAGAAGGGGGATAATTGGTGCTCCTAACCCCTGAGTTGTTCAAGGATCAACTGTGTTTTCAAATCACTATTGCAAAACCATGTCTTTATTAACTATAACAGTGTTGAATATGGTAGTCAATCATCTCCAAAAAAACAAGTAAAAATGACATTATTTATAGGTCAGCTACATTTCTTTTTAGAATCGAGCATGGTCTAGGTTTATAGAGCATAGTATTACTGACCAAGAGATCTGGAGGGAAATTTTCCACTCAAGGAGCAAGGCAATGTTCAACATGGAATTTATAATAAAAGTACAATACCATGTTAGAGTGTTGTTTGAAGGCACCTGTAAGAACTTTGTCTGCAATTCTAGAGAGTGTAAAACTAGTAAAGAAAATGGATACTGCTTTTTTTTTTTTAGTTTTTTTCTAATATCATATAAGTGTTTTCCTTTTATTTTTAAAATTTAAACACTATTTTCTGTTTCTTAATGTTGTAACATTTCTTTAGAAAAAGAAAGAGGAATTGAAGCCATTATTTGCACCAATCTTATATATACTTCAGGTTTGGGAAGAAGCATGCAATTTTTCTCCTTAGTATACAGGAAAAAATGCAGCAAGCTATTCTGGGCCTCCATGTAGTTTGAAACTAGAACCATGTGCTCTCGTGAAATGTTTTTTTTTTTTTTTGTCCTTTATTATAATGGAATGAGCAGACATTTCAAGCTTACCAACTTCACCACCACTTCAGCCACTCATGAGTTTGTAACCTTGAACCTGTGAGCATATCCTTTCCTCCACAGAGTAGAGACAATAATATCTACCTTAGAGGTTTCACTCAAGATGAGTTGAGAAAATGTATGTTTAACCACTTTGAAGACTTCATAGATGCTGAATCAAAAACACTCATGTTAAGCTTTGTGGCGTGCTCACTCTGAGGTATTCTTCTAAGCATGTATTTAGAGCCATTTACCTAATCCTCCAAATAAATTTGAGGTAGGCACTATTGTATCTCCATGTTAATAATGAGGTAAGTGAGACAGAGATGCTATTTCATTTGCTCCATCATAACTGGGAAGTTGAAGAAATTGAATTTAAAAAGAAGCCCCACTCTAATAAACTGCTCTTAAAATGACTAGCATTTGTCAATGTTATTTTTTCTTTTCCTGTAATAAACATGTATCATTATAGTTGCTTGATATTTAATGATGGGCTCTATCTTTGCCTAGAAGTTATAAAAGTAGAAGCTGAGTTCTTTACCAGTTAAAGGGGGAAAATGTGTGAGGGTTATATAAAAAGAACACTCTTTTTATTAAGATAAAGAAACACAAGAAGAATAGATTCCATTTTAGAAGGTCTAGTTCCGTGACTTGAAATTTATGGACTACGGATTCCATGATTATGGGCCTCCCTGGTGGCTCAGATGGTAAAGCATCTGTCCACAATGTGGGAGACCCGGGTTTGGCCCCTGAGTTGGGAAGATCCCCTGGAGAAGGAAATGGCAACCCACTCCAGTACTCTTGCCTGGAGAATCCCATGGATGCAGGAGCCTGGCAGGCTACAGTCTATGGGGTTGCAAAGAGTCAGACATGACTAAGCAACTTCACTTTTGCTTTCATTCCATGAATAAAAATTGTTTGAGCTTGTAATTTTAATATAACTTTAAATAAATTACATATTTTGGAGGCTATTGTGCAAATAAACCTTATAAAATGCACAAAAATAAACCAGAAATACAAATTTAGCAAAATATATGCAAAAGTAAACTTCAAATTATTTCCTTTGTGCATTCTGAAGGACCTTACTCATGAGTAGTTTAGAGAGAATACTGTCAGGAGTTGTAAACTGAAGGACCTTAGAAGACAGTATGACCTGCCAGACGCTTTTAGTCATTAAAAAGTTTTGGGAAACCATCTAAACACTCAGCAGTCTCACGTGGAAATTTGAAATTTACCATAGAAAACAGAAATTTATCATGTTCTGGAAAATCAGAAGACTCAGTAACGCTGGTTTACATTCCTAGGTTTCTCCAGAAAAACTCTGCACTTTTCAATTTATCACAGCCTTCATGGCCTCTCTTGCCCCTTTAGGCTAATTCATTTTTTCTTTTCTGATGGAGATAGAAAACTGGCCCATCTGCTCACAGGCCACTAACACCTCATTCAGTCTTTTTTTATTTACTGGCAGATTGCAAAGAAAAACAAAAGAATTGAAATTAATGCAAATGCTTCCAAAGACAGATGTGGTAAAAACTGATGGCTTATTCTTAGTCTTTATGACATAGCTAAGTCAATCTCTTGTCACTCTACTAAAAATGAATTTCTGTTTTGATGTTGGGTTTTTCTACATAATTCCATAAGACAAATGGCTATTGAAATTTTATGTAGGACACCAACAGCTTAATATCTTAAATAATTGCAAAAACTTATATGTATAAGTGAACTGTTCTATACCTAAGATATACCTCAGCAGTGGCCACAGGACTGGAAAAGATCAGTTTTCATTCCAATCGCAGAGAAAGGCAATGCCAAAGAATGTTCAAACTACTGCACAATTGCACTCATCTCACATGCTAGTAAAGTAATGCTCAACGTTCTCCAAGCCAGGCTTCAACAATACGTGAACCATGAACTTCCAGATGTTCAAGCTGGTTTTAGAAAAGGCAGAGGAAACAGAGATCAAATTGCCAACATCCGCAGGGTCATAGAAAAAGCAAGAGAATTCCAGAAAAACATCTATTTCTGCTTTATTGACTATGCCAAAGCCTTTGACTGTGTGGATCACAATACACTGTGGAAAATTCTGAAAGAGATGGGAATACCAGACCACCTGACCTGCCTCTTGAGAAACCAATATGCAGGTCAGGAAGCAACAATTAGAACTGGACATGGAATAACAGACTGGTTCCAAATAGGAAAAGGAGTACGTCAAGGCTGAATATCGTCACCCTGCTTATTTAACTTCTATGCAGAGTACATCGTGAAAAACACTGGACTGGAAGAAACACAAGCTGGAATCAAGATTGCCAGGAGAAATATCAATCATCTCAGATATGCAGATGACACCACCGTTATGGCACAAAGTGAAGAAGAACTAAAAAGCCTCTTGGTGAAAGTGAAAGAGGAGAGTGAAAAAGTTGGCTTAAAGCTCAACATTCAGAAAATGAAGATCATGGCATCTGGTCCCATCACTTCATGGGAAATAGATGGGGAAACAGTGGAAAGTGTCGGACTTTATTTTTTGGGGGTCCAAAATCACAGCAGATGGTGACTGCAGCCATGAAATTAAAAGACACTTACTCTTTGGAAGAAAAGTTATGACTAACCTACATAGCATATTGAAAAGCAGAGACATTACTATGCCAATCTAGTCAAGGCTATGTTTTTTTCCTGTGGTCATGTATGGATGTGAAAGTTGGACTGTGAAGAAAGCTGAGCACCGAAGAATTGATGCTTTTGGACTGCGGTGTTGGAGAAGACTCTTGAGAGTCCCTTGGACTGCAAGGAGATCCAACCAGCCCATTCTGAAGGAGATCAGCCCTGGGATTTCTTTGGAGGGAATGATGCTAAAGCTGAAACTCCAGTTCTTTGGCCACCTCATGCGAAGAGTTGACTCATTGGAAAAGACTCTGATGCTGGGAGGGATTGGGGGCAGGAGGAGAAGGGGACGATAGAGGATGAGATGGCTGGATGGCATCACTGACTCGATGGACGTGAGTCTGAGTGAACTCCTGGAGTTGGTGATGGACAAGGAGGCCTGGCGTGCTGCCATTCATGGGGTCACAAAGAGTTGGACACGACTGAGCGAATGAACTGAACTGAACTGATACCTAAGATAAATTCTGTGACTTAAACTGATTGGCATTTGATGCACTCACTGGGTCTCAATCTTAAAGGTGTTCTAATGTCATTAGTATGTTAACATCTCAACTTACTTGCTTACAAAGTAAGTAACAGAATGGATGTCTTTTCTTAGAGATTGCTCATCTGCAAACTCATGTAGATGAGTTCTGGTACATTAAACAATTATGCTACTTTGATAATGGATAGTGTGGCACAGGTAATTAACTATGAAGTCATTAAGGCTTTTCTGTGCTGTGACAGGTGTGTTTACCTATAACAGATTAATGAACTTGTCAAATATTTCTTTTTCCCTCTTTCTATTTCAGATCAACCTTGAGTGGAATTCGACAGAAGATGTTCCAACAGTTTTCTCTCTGGAAACGGTTCGCTTCAGGGATTATCCTTGGTTGTCTCTTCACAGTCTGCTTGGGCCAATATGATGACGGTAAGTGTGTTTTTACTCTGACCTTTAGCGTTAGCCAGGATTTCTTTGGAAAATGCAGCACATCACGGAAATGAATAATGCTAATTTGTACTTCATTTTTTAAAGTTGGCTACTCCTTGCAATAATTTACTTTAATTAAAATAATCTTACAAGAGTAACATCTGATGCACTTTGTTTCTTAATAAGGATTGCAATATGGTAGAAAATCCAGTGTTCAGCCTCTATTTGAACACTTTCATGTTCTCACTAAAATAATGCCTAACTGTTATAAACAACATGAAATTCTATTTGCTAACCATTAGACAAACAAACAGTAACCTTGTATAAAATTAGGAATATGAAAAATATAAAAATTCCCTATGAGAAGAGATCTCAGAAGGGGTCAAAGGTAGATGTCATAAGTGATTTTTGCACTTAAATTGGGGGGTTTCATGCCCTCACTCTTTTATTTGGAAAGAGTGAAAAAGTGTAAAAGACTTGGCATTAGACTTTGAGTCATTCCTTAATAATAACTCAGTCATTTGATAAAGATACATTAGCCATCAAGCTCTATGGAACCATTTAACATGTAATATCTGCAATGACCCAAATGTACCTATCTTAGATATTTCAGTACTGATGACATCTGTCTTTGAACACTACTTAATGGGAATGAGGATCTCTTTATCTAACAGAAGAAAAATGGATAAATTTTCCTATCCTAGAAGTTCACTATTCAAGAAAACTATTTTGTTCTATTATTATTATTATGCTTATTTTTTTATTATTATTATGCTTATTACTTTTACTAGTCATTTGTGGTTGTCATGTTACCTATTTGCTCTTAGAGACATCAAAGGTTGTGAATTTTGTATGTTTTTTTGTGATCTTTGCTTGGCTAAATTAAATAATCTGATGATAGATGAATGAATTTGACTTTATCCCCCATACAGTGTTCAAATTGTATATATATTAAAGCATTCTCGGTCCTCCATAGTTAGAAAATCATGCCTCTTTAGGGATTTGCAGAATAATTCACAATATCAACTATTTTCATAAAGTCAACAGCCTAATCCCTTGGAAAGTTCAGCTAATTAGCACAGTGTTTACTCCAAGTACATCTGAATTTAACATCCCTGTCATTGCCATTTATAAGGATTGTGAGTCTCCAGTTTAACAACAAAGTCAAAAGTGTAGTAAGAAATAAATAATGTAATTGCTACTTTAAAGCAAAAATAAAAATCAATGGAACTTAAAAATGCATGACTTTAAAGTAAAATAATACATTTTAATTTATGCCTCAAAAATAGATGGCAAATCAGTGTGTTAATATTTCTTCATGGCATAAGGCATTCTATTTTTATTCATAGTGTTTACACTGAGATGGAAGGACTGTCATTGCTCATATTAGACTTTCACAAACCCTGTACTTTTTAGCAATGTAATTCAGGTTATTGGAGGAAATCATCCCTGGTTTAACCTGTAATGCTATAAATTAGCTTCTTTAATAAGTTCATTTCAGCTCTTGGTCTCTCTAAATGTGCTTGTATTGATAGCCTCCAAAATAAGATCATCAGGTCACCACTGACCATGAAGTAACTTTCTGAAGAAGAGTATAGCTTTACCTGCCAAGTTAGATTTCACAGTAAGGCTGCCCCCTCACTGCACTCATGGAAAACCTTCCAGCCACAGTTAGAAAGACTTTTTCAGTTCTTTTCTCCTGGAGGTAAGTTGCTCAACACCTAGGAAGACTGAAAGGATCAGAACTGTGGCAAAGAAACAAAAAAATTGCATAGTTTTTTTTATAGAGGTTTCTCAAGTTTATGTGCTTTTCAGCATCCCTTCTATACTTGCATCCTCTGATGCCCCTCCAGAGGTAATAACACATTCCTGTAGGTCACCTATTTCTCTCTGGCCTCCCTCAGTAAGGGACTCTGACATCACTTTTATTTTATTGTTCATGAAAATAGTTTTCACAGCTACTGTTTTTTAAAATCCCTATTAAAGTTTGTGACCATATTATGTAGGAATGAAATCAGGAATAAACAAAGCATGGCTAACGCACAAAATAACACAACTGAAATATGTGATGTGGGTTTCTTGAGCCAATTTTTCTTATCCAAATGCTTGAGGATGCAGGTGTGGGTTAGACTAAAGGAAAATGTAGTGATAATCCTAATCATGACAGAAATGTGTGAAAAATAGTTCAAGAGGTTTACTGGTTGGATTTACTGGTTGGAGTAGCCTGTCTTATAGTTGACACCTTACTTCTATACATAGTTAGGATCTAAGATAGAGAAATATGAAGGTGGAAAAATTTTAAATACTCTACGGCTATAATAGTATAGCAGTCTATATCTTTCTTATGTTAAAGAATAGAATTCTCCTGGACTTTCAAATAAAAGGTTTCCTGTGTTTATTCTGTGTATTTCTTTACTTAGGCATATGGAAGTTGGAAGGAAAAAAATACTGTTTATTCAAGAAATATTTTATCATTAAATGGAATATTCTAGTATTATCCACATGTGTGAATCAGCTTCTAAGAAAAGTTTACTGCATAATAGTTGTTTTCAAAATTTTTTACTTAAGAAATTGGGCAAAATTTTGAGTCTTTCAATATTTCTTAAATTGTTAGGGTAAGTTTTTAGATTCAATAATAAAATTTGCAGATGACCTATTTATAATAAAGATTCCATTTGTTTGATAATTGCAGATTTAAGAAAGAATAAACACATAATTGAGATTGATAGTATTAAATTAAATTTTAAAAGTCAGAATTTAGCTAGGCAGTAGAATATTGGAAAACATAATTGATTTATAGTTTTAGTAGCCACTCTAGCCCAATATGAAAGTATTAGGATTGCTATTTTAGCATACAGTTTAATTCATTATCAGTCCTGCCAGTTTTATTGAAATGGGAACAAGTGCTGTGATCCCAAATCGAATGTGGGGAGCCTGCACAGGAGATGCCATTGGAAGCAGAGGAGGCATGGCTATCTGTTAAATTATGTATTGTGTGGGATAAAAGATATTAAGACCATTTTCCTTATTCTACCATATTATTCACAGTGAGGTAAAAAACCAAGTTGTCCATGGAGTTTGTGTTTTCTATTTTGTTTTGATTTTGAATGAATTAGTGAATTATGAAAGGTAGTGAAAGAAGGGAAGAAAGGAAGGAAAATGGTATATAAAGGGTAAGTTTTATTTTCATTTTTTATTACTTTCTTTGCATTTTAGGATTGTCCATATTGACTAGATAATACTACCATGATCGGATAGGAAGAGCATTTCTTTAAAAACAACCATATATCATAACATTATAAGTAACTTGGAATCAAAGTTTTAGAGTGTTAGAGGAGCTTTAAAAGAATATATGTGCCAATGAGTGTGTGAGTGTGTGTGTGAGAGAGAGTTAGAAAGAGATTACCTAAGTGTGTGCAGACCATGAAAGTCAACATAAGTTTTTGTTGTTGTTGTTGTTGTTGTTGTTGTTTTTAAGGAAAGGGTTCTCTCTGAATGCTCAGGCTTTCAGCCTGGAAGCCAAAAATCTTCCATCCTGCCCTTGAACTATTATGTAACTTAGCATATATCTATGAG
This sequence comes from Oryx dammah, assembly GCF_014754425.2. Classification (NCBI taxonomy): domain Eukaryota; kingdom Metazoa; phylum Chordata; class Mammalia; order Artiodactyla; family Bovidae; genus Oryx; species Oryx dammah. Next base: position 4,297,814 of record NW_024070198.1, read on the forward strand.
GTGAATGAAATCCTTATATACTGCACAACCAGAGCAACTGTCTGAAGAGATGCTGTTTACAATCTCAAAAAAGTCATATATTAATACTTCCTAAGGCTATTTCCTTATTAAGAATAACTCTCTGAAACTCACTTTCATGTAGTTTAATACACTATCTGACATATCACCAGTGTTCACTAAAATATTTTTTACATTTACTTTATTGTTACTTCTAATTATGTATAAATAATTCTTTTTATATGTTTATATATATTTTTTTATTTTTATTTATTTTTATATTTTTTTAAAATGAGTATTTTGTGCTCCTGTGCACAATTTATATATACTTTCCTTATATCTGTTCATATTTACTGAACACCTTGAAGACTCCCTTGGTGGCTCAGATGGTAAAGAACCTGCCTGCCTGCAATGCAGGAGACATGAATTCAATCCCTGGGTTGGAAAGATCCCCTGGCAAAGGGAATGGCAACTCACTCCAGTATTCTTGCCTGGAAAATTCCATGGACAGAGGAGCCTGGCAGGCTATAGCCCATGGGGTTTTAAAAAGTTGGTCATGATTGAGCAACTAACACTTTCACTTCTTTGACGACTTAACTTTGTTAAATTGCATTTTATTTTATTGTTATTATTTTGGCTGTATTGGGTCTTCATTGTGGCATGAGCACTCTTCATTGTGGCTCATGGACTCATTCTGGTTGCCTAGCACTCACTCTAGAGCATGCAGGCTCAGTAGTTGCAGCACACGGGTTTAGTTGCCCCATGGTATGTGGGATCTTATTTTCTAACCAGGGATAGAACTCACTTTACCTGCATTGAAAAGTGGATCCTTAACCACTGGACCAACTGGAAAGTCCCCATTTTATTTTTCAAAGTATTAATGACTATATTTTTTCCTTGAAGGGCTTACTAATTCAAATGAACCCTGAAATGAAAATTGAGGAACATTTCCAGGTGTGTTGTTATGCTTGTTAGGTAATCCATTAATCCATAGAAAGTCGGTGATGAGATAGATATGTCATCATTAAAGGTATGCTGCTGCTCCTGCCACCAAATTGTTTCAGTCGTGTCCGACTCTATGTGACCCCATAGACGGCAGCCCATCAGGCTCCCCCTTCCCTGGGATTCTCCAGGCAAGAACACTGGAGTAGATTGCCATTTCCTTCTCCAGTGCCTGAAAGTGGAAAGTGAAAGTGAAGTTGCTCAGTCGTGTCTGACTCTTAGAGACCCCATGGACTGCAGCCCACCAGGCTCCTCCGTCCATGGGATTCTCCAGGCAAGAGTGCTGGAGTGGGGTGCCACTGCCTTCTCTGATTAAAGGTATAGCCATGTTTTAATGTCTGAGACTAAAATCTTCTAAGATCTGACATTTAAGCCTGGAAACTTCATTTTTATCAAGTATGTCTAAAGGTCAAAAAGTAGAGTGACAATGGTTTATTCTAATAAACTTAAAAGAGAATGACATACAAATTACAATACTAATAATAGCATTATAAGGAAAATAAAACCACCCAAAGAGCTGAAACATTTATGTTTCTTAGAATGATGTTTCCCCCCTTTAGATACCTTAAGAAGAATTGGCTACATAAACTTAACTCTTCTACAAGAAGAATTAAAAAATCTTAATTGTTCATGTTTCCACTCTATTACAGACTATCACTTAGGGCACTGTTATAGCAATATCCTTGTTCATGGACTGTACTGGTCTATCTGTGGGATACATATGGTCCCCAAAGTATTATTCTGGAAATGTTTGCAAACTTTCTTTTTTTTTTTTTCTCAGTTTGCTATTTCAAAGTTTAGTTCAGGTCATCTTCCTCTTGTTAACATTATATTTCTCTGAACATCATTTCAGTTTAGTCGCTCAGTCATGTCTGACTCTGTAACCCCATGGACTGCAGCACTCCAGGCTTCCCTGTCCATCACCAACTCCCAGAGCCTACTCAAACTCATGTCTATCACATCAGTGATGCCATCCAACCATCTCACCCTCTCTCATCCTCTTCTCCTCTCACCTTCAATCTTTCCCAGCAGCAGGGTCTTTTCCAATGAGTTGGCTCTTCACATCAGGCAGCCAGTGTTGAGTTTCCGCTTCCAAGGACTGATTTTATTTCTCTGAACATAGTACAGTGCAACAGTTTCTTTTGAGTTTGTTTCAATTATAATTAAAGATGATTATTGGAGACCCTACCTAAGTAATTTTCAATTAACTTGATTGTCTCTGAAACATTTTTCATTTAAATATTATTTCTTAAGGCAGCACACACATCAAGAGAAACTGAACAATATATATGCACGCACTCATACATAATAGATAACACATTTTGAAACCACACATAGCATATATTTTATGCAAAATTTAATCTTAATATAATAAAGGCATATTTTCTTATCTACTCCTTTGACTTTTTCCATCTTATAGAGTGTATTTTTATTCAGAGATGTTAAATTCAAGTTTTCAGAGTAATTTTGTTGTTTTTTTCTACAGGCTGAGTTTTAAAATTCTGAGTGTTTGCCATTTTTTCTTGAAGCTTTATAAACTTTTGGAGATACATATGCCATCTAGATTATGTTATTATGGGATATTTAGATTAATATGCAAAGAAACAGCACTTTCAGTGCTTTGTTGTTGTTCAGCCACTGAGTCACCTCTCACTCTTTTTGACCCTCTGGACTGCAGTGGACCAGGCTTCCTTGTCCTTCACCATCTCCTGGAACCTGTTCAAACTCATGTCCATCGAGTCAGTGATGCCATGCAACCATCTCATCCTCTGTCGTTCCCTTCTCCTCCTGCCTTCAATCTTTCCCAGCATCAAGGTCTTTTCCAATGAGTCGCCTCTTCGCATCAATTGGCCAAAGTATTGGAGCTTTAGCATCAGTCTTTCCAATGAATATTCAGAACTGATTTCCTTTAGAATTGACTGGTTTGATCTCCTTGCAGTCCAAGGATTCTGAAGAGTCTTCTCCAACACCACAGTTCAAAAGCATCAATTCTTTGACACTCAGCCTTCTTTATGGCACAACTCTCACACCTGTACTTACTCCAGTAAAATTTTCTAAATTTCATTTCTAAATGTCTAAATTTCATTTCCAGATATAAGCTTGGCTGTGTCTTCTGCTTTAGTTTGTACCCACACTTGCATTTCTTATTTCCTCTTTTTTGATGGTGAGCAATCTTGTAGATCCTGTGCCTCCAAATTGGATTTTGTTTTAGGGCAGAGGTTTGAAAAGGCATATATCTTTTCTTGTTTCAGCAGCGATTTCTCAGTAAGCAAGTTCAAAAATGTTAACTTTGCAACTTCTCTATACTCTGACCCTTTGCCTAGAAGGATTGCTTCAGTAGTTTCTCTGAACACTAGTAATAGGCTCGATTAAAGCCCATCTGTACATCCTGGGAGCCAGAGAACTAAAGAGTGTAAAAAGTAAATACATAAATAAACTGTGAGAAACATAAGAGCAATTAGTTTACTTTTTTCTCTGTGCTAATACATACACACACACACACCCCAAAAATGTTATTTCCAAATTAACTTAGAATAGCTGCTGCTGCTGCTAAGTCACTTCAGTCATGTCTGAATCTGTGCAACCCCATGGGCTGCAACCTTCCAGGCTCCTCCGTCCATGGGATTTTCCAGGCAAGAGTACTGGAGTGGGGTGCCGTTGCCTTCTCCATAGAATAGCTAAGTACTGATGTTTCAGATACTTTCATTTGTCCTGTTGAGAATGGGAAAGAAGTAGGTCTAATTCACTATATAAGTAATACAATACAATTAATGATCACCAGTAGGGTAGATGGTTCCCTCTCTGGTTCTAACAACCTTAAAGATATGAACCCATTGAAACATAAAATACTCACATCCAGACTGTGTGAGAAGGTAGAATCCATTTTAACTGTTCTTAATAAAAATCAAAATTGAGCAAAAGTATAATTATAATCTTGCTTGGCTCTGATACAACTCACAGTAGAGTGGCTTTTCTTAGCTGGATCTTTTCCCATCAAATCTCCGTACTTGTTACCATGACTTCTGCACCATATCCCTTAAGCTCTGCAATTTGGGTTTTCTCACATCTCTACTGAAAGTGCACTCTCTAAAGTCTCCAACGACTACTTTCTTGGACAAATCCTATAATTTTGTAGCATCTCAGCAAACAACATTATTGATCTACTTTTCTTGCAACTTTCTTTTCCTCAGTGATTCTTAGAACTGACTTTTTCTGATTGTCTATATGTCAGACGTGATCTTCCTGGTGAATATTCTACCTTTCTCTAGTCTGTGATTTTGAAATTGCCCCACTTTTGTTCATATTTCCATAAAGAGTCATATTTTATAATGAGCCAGTTTGAATATTTTTTAACAATTATAAAGGTCCTCTCCTTGGTCATGTTCTGCTTTCTCTAGCTTCCCTTTCACAGTACTTTCAAATTATTACATGTCCACTGTACATATTCTTTTTCTCTAGACCACATTTTCACTTCTCTATAGAACATTTATTTAGTTTGCATTTTAGTGAATATCAACTCCATGAAAGATATTAGGGAAACAAAAATGAGGCAGTTATTTCACTCAAGTATAATAATGAGGTATATAGTCAATACGATGATTTATATAATCATACATACATATATCGTGCGTATGTTTTGGGAGAATACAAACGGAAAATCTGCTGAAGATTTTGGGGTGAAGTAGTCAGAAAATGTTTTCAGAATAAATTTTTATTTTTCAAGGTAAAGAATTGGAAATTTTGGAAAACCTGAACAATCCTGAATACTGGTGCTCTGACTTAAGATGTATATTTCTTAGAACTGAGAATTGTATATGCTGTTTTATGACCTGTTCAGAGAAGATTTTGCTCAATTCTAATTATACCTTGAAACCAAATTGCTCATTACTCCTTGATGTTGTTACTAATCATGTTAAGTGAGGAAAGGTTGGTTAAAGGGTGCAAACAGTTACAAGATGGATAAGTTTGGTAAATCTAATGTACAACATGGTGACTATAGTTAATCATACTATAGTATTATATGCTGGAAACTTGCTAATAGAATAGATTTTAAGTATTTTTACCACACTAAAAAAAAAAAAAAAGCAACTATTGAGGTGATGGTTGTGTTCAGTTCAGTTCAGTTCAGTTCAGTTCTCAGTCGTCCATCACCAACTCCCAGAGTTCACTCAGATTCACATCCATCAAGTCAGTGATGCCACCCAGACATCTCATCCTCTGTCGTCCCTTTATCCTCCTGCCCCCAATCCCTCCCAGCATCAGGGTCTTTTCCAATGAGTCAATTCTTCACATGAGGTGGCCAAAGTACTGGAGTTTCAGCTTCAGCATCATTCCTTCCAAAGAAATCCCAGGGCTGATCTCCTTCAGAATGGACTGGTTGGATCTCCTTGCAGTCCAAGGGACTCTCAAGAGTCTTCTCCAACACCACAGTTCAAAAGCATCAATTCTTCGGCGCTCAACCTTCTTCACAGTCCAACTCTTGCATCCATACATGACCACAGGAAAAACCATAGCCTTGACTAGATGGACCTTAGTCGGCAAAGTAATGTCTCTGCTTTTGAATATGCTGTCTAGGTTGATAATAACTTTTCTTCCAAGGAGTAAGCGTCTTTTATTTTCATGGCTGCAGTCACCATCTGCATTGATTTTGGAGCCCCCCCAAAATAAATTCTGACACTGTTTCCACTGTTTCCCCATCTATTTCCCATGAAGTGATGGGACCAGATGTCATGATCTTTGTTTTCTGAGTGTTGAGCTTTAAGCCAACTTTTTCACTTTCTACAATTATGTTTGTCAATTACATCTCAAGGGAACTGGTATAATTAATGTCCATCTTCCCCTTTATATATATATATTTTTTTCTGTTTCTTTTTCTTTTTTTAAAATTTATTTATTTATTTTTTATTTTACTTTATAATTCTGTATTGGTTTATTAAGTCAAATAATGTTTGTTTCTATGTTTAGATTATAAATTTCTGAACACAGAAAGTCTCATTTGTTTTTTGTTTCCCTCAGTACCTGGCAGAATGACCCAGTTAGTGATTATTTAAATTAGTATGCCTTCCATAAAGAAAAATAGAACTGAGATATGAAGTGTCATTTAATAATTTAGGAGCAAGTAGGTAACCTTTATGATAGTACTTGGAGTTCAAACAGTAATTCAAAGACCCATTTAGTGAGGGTTTAATTTCTATGACACTGATTAATATTGACATAGGAACCAAAGCAGTCAATGATTATCTCTGCTATGGAGATATTACACATAGCATCCTTTTTAGGATTCTATAGGAAAACAGAGTTCAGGTAAATTATATAATTTTTTTAGAGACTTGGTTTTTATCCCTTGAGGGTGCATCATTTAGAAAAGTCTTTGTATAAAACTCACAGTGAATCTATCCTTTCTTCAGTGTGTTTTCTTTTTCTGATTATTAGCAGTTGTTCTGGGCATTTTGTTCATAATGTTGGTGGATCACATTGCACCAGTTGTTTCTGACATCAGCCTCTTAGTTCCAGATACCAATCTTTACCTGCTCTTATAAGATCCTATACTGCCCCTCAGGGCTGCTCAATCAGCCTGCTCAGTGATGACTGTTCAGCCACTCTGAGTTTATTAAGTGGCTTTATTGAATAGTTGGAATACTGATGACAGTTGTTCGGGCTTCTTAGATTGTGTATGAAAAGGACAATACTAACTCAGTCATCAATATTTTGTATGGTTATATCTAGAATTTGGCCACAGTTGGTCCGTTGAATGCATAGAATGCAATTCTGCTGGTATCCTCATAGAAGAAAAGCTACAGCATTTTAATGTAACATGAATAATACATTATGCTGATTTTTTTATTCATTCATTCTTCAGGTATAGCAAGCATATGTAATGTCTACTGTGCACATATAAACTTTCTAACAATTATAGCTAATATTTATTGGATGATTTCTATGTGACAGCTTACACATAATACACACTCTACTCACGTTGTATTGATATACTTATATTTGATACTTATGACGTATGTTCATGTGTAATGCATATCCTATATCATTACATTCAAGTTATAGAAGCTTATATAGTTTTATACAAATGCTTTTAAATGGTACTAGATGTCAAGCCTTGTTCTACAAACTGCAGATGTGTGTGTGCTTAGTGGTTTAGATGTCCAACTCTTTGTGACCCCATGAACTGGAGCCTGTCAGGCTCCTCTGCCTGTGGGATTTTCCAAGCAAGAATACTGGAGTGGGTTGTCATGACCTCCTCAAAGGGATCTTTCCAACCCAAGGATCAAACCTCCATCTCCTGTGGCTCCTGTGGCTCCTGCTTTGCAGGAAATTCTTTACCACTGAGCCCCCATGGAAGTCCCGAAATAGCAAACAGCAAAATAGACCAAAAAAAAAAAATCCTTATTTTTCTGAGGTTTGCTTGATATTTGAAGGAGACAGAAAATAATCCAACCACTAAGAAAATTATGTAGTATATTAGTATATGAAAGAGGTTATGTCAAAAAAAAAAAAAAGCAGGGAAAGGGATATTTTGGGGAACATAATTTTATTTTTTATTTTTTTTAGTTTATTTTTTATGTTTATCATCTCTTTATTTTTTTATTAATTAATTAATTTATTTTTTATTTTACTTTACAATTCTGTATTGGTTTTGCCATACATTGACATGAATCCACCACGGGTGTACATGCGTTCCCAAACATGAA
>NW_024070198.1:4305916-4342895 GCF_014754425.2 Oryx dammah
CATTGTGTATATGTACCACAGCTTTCTTATCCATTCATCTGCTGATGAACATCTAGGTTGTTTCCATGTCCTGGCTATTATAAACAGTGCTGTGATGAACATTGGGGTACATGTGTCTCTTTCTATTCTGGTTTCCTCAGTGTGTATGCCCAGCAGTGGGATTGCTGGGGAACATAATTTTAAATAGGAAAGTGTGGGAAGAACTTACTAAGAAGTACCCTTGGTGTAAATTTCAGAGAGGATTATGGGAAAATTATGGAGATTCCTAGAAGAGCATTGAAGACAGTGATCACAGTGAGTGAAAGGGAATTGAGATGGAGACATGCCTATTCTGTTTGTAGAACACAATTGCAAGCAAACTGTGGTGGGTGAAATGTGGGGCAGAGTGAGGTAAAGGGGAAAGAGATAAGATCAGAAAGTTGTCATGGGTGAAGGCAAATTGCCCAGGCCTTGCAGGCAGTGGAGGACATTGTCTTTTTCTCTCAGTGAGACAGAAAGCTACTGGAATGTTTCAAACAGAGGAGTGAAATGATTTCACACAAGTTTAAAAAAAAATTGCCTTGACGCTTGCATTGAGAATCATCAGTTAAGATCAAGGTGACCAGTGGGAAATGTATTAACGATGTTCCAGACAGAAAATAAAGATAGCTTAGACCAGGTTTTCATGACAGAGGTGGTAAATATGGTTGGCTGTCAATGCATTTTTGAGGTACATCAATAGAGTTTGCTGGTGTGTTGGATACAGAGAAAACAAAAAATATAGCATTTAAGTATATTTGATACTGGTATATTTGTTCTAAGCATCAGGAGAGTTTGAATGATCAATGTCATCAACGATCATCAAAGGAACAAATGTGGCTAGAAATGAACCATAAACACAGTGATCATATAGTCTAGGAAGATAAGAAAGAATCAAAAAGAACATTAATATGTGAAGATAATTAATGAGAGGAAAACTAGATGAGAGTGGTTTCCTAAAAGTCATAGGAAGAAGACATCTAAAGGAGAAAGTGATCAGCTGTGTCAAGTCTAATCAAGTAAGATGAAATGTGAGAATGGAATATTGAATTAACAACATGGCACTCACTTGTGGCATTGATAGGGATGGTTTGAGGTAATGCTGAGAATGAAAATTTACAGTGGTTTCGAGAGTGGAGGAAGAGGAAATGCAGGGTATTTGAAGATATAAAAAGTTTTTTTTTTATTTTTTCCTTTCTTTTTTTAAATCTTTCTTTTCTTTTTAATATGGTGGCAGTACTAATAGGGAAAGAAGAGTAAGCTTAAGAATACACACCCCACTTTAAGTCCTAGTAATGTAAGGATATATTAAAGCAACCGCCATCCTAGTGAGGCACTGAGAGAGCTACAGAAAAGTAGCATCTTCTGGGAATAGCCAGATTTCTATAGAGCAAGAAGAAAGGAATGTTCAGTAAAATATATATTATTTAATCCATCTCATGTTCAGTAAAACACCATAAGATAAATTCTATTGTTGTTCCCATTTTCCAGTTGAGGAAACTGAAGCTTTAAAGATATAAAGCTATCTCACTTAAAGTCATACAGCTCCTACATCTAAGAGTCATAATCCTAGCTTAGGCAGCCTGGCTTTTACAGCCTGAGTATAAAGTGCTACAGTAGTCATGAAAGTATAATAATATGAACATCAATCCATGGAACCTTAAGAGAATGATGGAAATTATGATCAATTTCTACTATATGTTCTTTTATTTCACATATATTTATTAGCATGTACCAGTTCTGTGCTACATTTGGGGTTGAAAATATGAATGAGATATATTTCTTGACCTCATGTATGTTAATGCCTACATTATATGAAACATCAGCAAAAGGGATTACACATGTATACTGTATATAGATTGTGAGAGGCTGAAGTTAAAAAGATGACATGCTGCCTGCCTAGAGGTGTGCTACAGTCTGTATCAGATGTAGTTAGTGGAAGAAAGACATAGGATGAGACACTTTGGAGCTACATGAAAAAAGGATAAGGAGTTACTTTAGATTTAAATCTGGTACATATAAATTCATATGTGCAGTGAAAGCAAAGGGAAACATGAGAGGCTTAATGATGAAGCATTGGTATGTGGGATACAGATCATCTATGGCACAGTAGTTAAAGCTTGAACTTGGAATCAAATAGACTGTTAAAATCCTGGCAAAATCAATATGTGACTTTTGATAAATTATATAATCTCTCTGTGACTTAGATTTCCATCTGTTAAACAGGATACAGCAACTCTGATTTGATTGCTGTTAGGATTAACTGAGGGCATGTATGTAAGTTGTTTAGCATGCTTTCTAGCATATAGGAAATGATTAAAATATATTTGGGGTATATTATAATCAGTACTACTGTTTTCAAATTAAATAGACAAGATGAACAATGTTACATTGTCATTAATCAATATTTCCTTTGGTTTCTTTTATCTGAAAACATTTACACAAACACACAGGCCACACATATAATCACATACTATATTAAATCGACTATTTCTTAGAACAATCACTATGCTTTCTACACACATATTTCTGCATACTACAATTCTTTGAATAATTTTCAGCCCATCTATCCTGTGAACTTTTCAGCTGCATTTATTAAAGTGTCAGGCATAGAATTTATACCATTTCAGTTTTTTAATAATTTTATTTATTTATTCATTTATTTTCGGCTTGCTGGGTCTTCATTGCTGCACAAGAGCTTTCTCTAGTTGTAGGCAAGGACTAATCTTCATTGAAGTGAACAGGATTCTCATTGAAGTGGCCTCTCCTGTTGTAGAGAAGGGCTCTGGGGAGTGAGGTTTCAGTAACTGCAGCTCGTGGGCTCAGTAGTTGTGGCTCCTGGGATCTAGAGCACAGGCTCAGTAGCTGTGGTACATGGGCTTAGTTGCTTCACAGCATGTGGAATCTTCAGGATCAGATATCCTAACGCATGACTATGGATTGGTAGGTGGATTCTTTACGACTGACCAACAGGGGAAGCCTCACCTTTTCGATTTTTTTTTTCTATCTTTTATTTGCCTCCTTTAAATTTTTCTTAATTTTTATTAGTTTCATTTTTTTAAAAAAGAAGCTTCCTTTAGCTCCTTATTTATCTTTCTTCACTCATATCTGAATACTTCTCAATTACTTTATTCTTCTCATTTTTTAAATATGTTTCACTCAACTCTGTTTTACATTCTAACTGTAGCTCTCTCCTGTTTCTTTGTCTAGTATTCTCTCTGTCTCAACTTTTGTTATCTTTCTGCCTCACTTTAGCTAATTTAAGTTCTAGAAAGCACAGTAAGCATTTCCCTGGCTATAGGTACTTCATATTTCTAACTTCTAGGTCTACTTTTAGAAAATAATCTTAACTGGACTTTTAGCCTCTTTGGTTATATAAAGAATTGGATAGTATTTTTGACCAAAGGAAAAAAAATTTCCAGCATGTATTTTCATTCTCATAATATAAAAATTACCAGAATGCACACACATATTTTAAAACCTCTAAAGCTTCTGTCTGTTATCAGATGAGGAACACTTTAAAGGAGATGCCATCCAATTTCCTTCCCAGTGATACTAAACTTGGGAAAAAATTCAATTTATGCTCTAACTTTCCAAGATTTAAATTCAAACTAAGATCTTTGTCAAATATAATTTATTAAATATTAATTTCATGGGCATTCATTTGACAATAAAAAGTGAGATATATTCCCAGAAAAGGAAAAGTAGAAGGAATATCGTACAATGAATTACTGACACTAGACCCAAGCCAGTGTAAGCAATGTGTGCTTATCACTGAGAGCTCCCTGGATCCATTAAACCCAATAGTCCTTTTTTCCAGCCCATTTAAATGTGTTTTTTGAAAGCAGGTCCCCAAAAGTGTGACATTTGAAAGCATTTGTAATGTGTTTTCGTTTTTTGTTGTTCAGCCACTCAGTGTTGTTCGGCTCTTTGCAACCCCATGGACTGCAGCACGTCAGGCTTCCCTGTCCTTCAGCATCTCCCAGTTTGCCCAAGTTCACGTTCATTGCATCAGTGACACTGTCCATCCATCTCCTCCTCTGACACCCTCTTCTCCTTCTGTCCTCGATCTTTCCCAGCAGCAGGGACTTTTCCAGTAAGTCTCTGTTTGAATCAGATGACCAAAACACTGGAGTTTCAGCATCAGTCTGTCCAGTGACTATTCAGGATTGATTTCCTTTAAGATTGCTATGTTTGATCTCCTTGCTCTCCAAGGGACTTTCAGGAGTCTTCGTTTGATACATAAAACTAACTGCTTCATTCCATAGCATGAACCAAATTACAGAGGCTAATTTATTGGGTTGGCCAAAAAGTACATTTGGGTTTTTTGTAACATCTTAAAGAAATCTGAATGAAATTTTTGGGCAACCCAATACATTCTAAAAACAGTAAGAAAATCAGCTTCTATTTATTAGGGAAAAAAATTCAATGCAATGCCCATGCTAAAGTTAAAAGTTAGATTATGCCAATATCCTTACAAAGGAACTCTGTAATTTTAGATTTTCTACTAACCCTTTCTCATTACTGGAGAAGATTAATTATAGTAACAACTGGTCAATAATGGAATTGCTAATAACGAATAACTAGAAACTTATGAGAAAGCCCTTTGAAAACATATAAGATTCAATCACATTCCCCCAGAGATATGTCAACTAGTAGTACTCCTTCTTGACCCTGAACAAACATATTGTGATATGAAATGCTGCAATTTAAGATTGCTGATGTATCTTTCTAGAGTAAACAAATAATAGATATTTTTTAATCAATGACTCAGAATATAAAAACTAATACATTTTGAAAATAACTGAATCTCATTCAGAATTATATGGTTTTATGATTATTATACCCATATTTCAAATGGGATTTCTTTTTTGGATCTATACTAAATTGCAAATATATATTGCTCTAGCAAAGAACAAAAGTATGTATTTTAAAAAGTGTGACACACTTTCTTTAAAGATGTATAAGAGCAAGTAGATTTCAAAAGTATGTACAAAGGCAAAATGATATTCTAACCTCAGAGAATCTCAGAATAGACTCTATTCTCATAACACTTATGTATGCTAAATTTGGCAGCATATATACTTGAATATATTATACTAATCAATTAATTATACTAAGTATATTAATCCATTGAATTATATTGTAAAACTGCACTAGAAAAAATAAAATATCCTCACTGGGACTTCTAAAATGCATTTCTTAAGTATTTTGTGAACATTCTTTCAGATTTGAGATTCAAAATCACTTGGGACAGGTTTAATATAAAGAGTTATTTGAAGAGATGCTTCTAAAATAAATGAAAAATTGTATGTCAGAATAGGTTTATCAAATTTTATCACCTCATTCTTATTCTCCACATTGGAAAGTTATAACAGACACTTATTTAAAAAGAAAAAGAAAAAAACTTGGGTCAAAGTCACTTTAGTAAAGACTAATGTGTGCTCAGTCTCTCAGTCCTGTCCAACTTTTGTAACCCTTTGGACTGGAGTCCACCAGGCTCCTCTATCCACAGGATTTTTTCAAGCAAGGATGCTGGAGTGGGTTGCCATTTCTTTCTCCAGGCAATCTTCCTGACTCAGGGATCAAACTTGTGTCTCTTGTGTTTCCTATATTTCAGGCAAATTCTTTACGTGATGAGCCATGGGAGAAGCACCAGTAAAGACTAATATTTTTATATAAAATGCATTAGGGACATTTATTTTCTTTGTAAAATGTAAGGCAATAAGAGCAATGTAAAATGAACTGCCACCTCTAAACTAACCCATTATGGTTATTCTGGTTTATAATTTAATTGTAATTGCTTTAATCAGTCAGAGACACTGATTCTTCTATAAATTACTGTACCTCTGCTAACTAATTAATTTTTGTATAATTCTATAATGGATATCTGTAATGCATATGTAATATGTCTGAGGTACTAATTGCTTTAATCATTATTCATTCATCCATTTATTTACTCAATACACTTTTATAGGGTCTCTACTCTAAGCCAAGGACTATGAGCAATGTTGAGGCAAGGGGATTATTCCAAATGGAGGGAGCAGATGAAGTCTCCATGATAAGAAGTATATATCAAGCATGACCAAGAGTCTGCATAAAGGCCAGTGTAAATCAAATGCTAATGAACCTGAGAAGGTGTGTAGGGAACAAGGTTTACTGGCATGGATAATAATTTTACTCATAATTATAAGTGAATCCATTGGAGTTCTAAAAGTAGACACAAAAGAAGGAGAAAGTTGTGATGATACGATTCCGTTTATTCCAGAACGGATATTAGCTATAGTGAGGAGAATGGATTTGTGTAAGGACTGATGGAGAAAGATAACATTATAGACAAGATAAATACCTAAGGCACAGTACAATGGTACTTTAAGTGAGGGGTGGTTAGAAAATGAAATTGGATCTAGAGACTAGTGGAACGATTTTTTAAAGGAAATTTTATGTACATATATACATTTCCTCCTCCAGGGGATCTTCCCAACCCAGGGGTTGAACTCATGTCTTTTGTCTCTTTTGCATTGGCAGGTGGTTTTTTTGCCACTATTGCCACCTAGGTAACCCACATGTACACATACATATATTGTTATAGTCACTCGTTCCAGGAAACAAACTCACTTAGAAGGACAATGCAGGTAGTGGAGTGCAGTTTATTACACCAGCGGGCCGAAGGCAGAGTCTCCTCTTAGCCAAGGACCCCAACCAGCATTTGTGAAAATCTTTTATACTCCATGTGTACGTGTCCGAACCCACCACCCCAATATCCTTGAGACTTACATAAAACAAAGGAAGGGTAAATACAATCACAATAACCCCATCATTCATGTGTTATGTGTTCAAACAGTTAATAATCAATAAGCCTGTGGTTACATTCCGATAGACACAGAAAGAATTTATGACCTGTCCGGAGGCAGCGGTGGTTAGAGTATGTTTTCTCTTAGGCGATGAGTAACCTGGATGTGATATTCAAGATTCCCCTGTCCAGAGGGGGTCTTATCCTTCTATCATAGTTTCCATAGGCACTAAGCACAGAGTTCAGAGTCCGTTGGAGAGGTGGCCAAGCATGATGAGCATGAACAGGCCTAAGATGGAGTCCAGCTCTAACTATTTCCTCCTTCAATATGTATAATGCATGATTTATTTGGAAATCAGCACGGAATGAGGTAAAAGTAGGCAAAGATGGAGCTAAATGGTTATAGAGTAAGACCTTAGAGCTGATTTTCTGGTAATAATAATAATAATATGGTAAAAATATGATTATTCTCTGGATATGTTACTTAATGTTGCATGTAATTCAGAGAGTTTCATTTCACTTTCAGTTCAGTTCAGTTCAGTCGATCAGTCATATCCAACTCTTTGTGACCCCATGGACTGAGCATGTCAGGCTTCCCTGTCCATCACCAACTGCCATCAAACTCATGCTCCTTGAGTCAGTGATGCCATCCAGCCATCTCAACCTCTGTCGTCCCCTTCTCCGCCTGCCCCCCATTCCTCCCAGAATCAGAGTATTTTTCAATAGGTCAACTCTTCGGATGAGGTGGCCAAAGTACTGGAGTTTCAGCTTTAGCATCTGTCCTTCCAAAGAACACCCAAAACTAATCTCATTTAAGATGGACTAAGATCTCCTTGCAGTCCAAGGGACTCTCAAGGGTCTTCTCCAACACCATAGTTCAAAAGCATCAGTTCTTCGGTGCTCAGCCTTCTTCACAGTCCAACTCTCACATCTATAAATGACCACTGGAAAAACCATAGCCTTGACTAGATGGACCTTTGTTGGCAAAGTAATGTCTCTGCTTTTCAAAATGCTATCTAGGTTGGTCATAACTTTTCTTCCAAGGAGTAAGTCTTTTAATTTCATGGCTGCAGTCACCATTGGCAGTGATTTTGGAGCTCCTCCCCCACCCAAAATAAAGTCTAACACTGTTTCCACTGTTTCCCCATCTATTTCCCATGAAGTGATGGGACCAGATGCCATGATCTTCATTTTCTGAATGCTGAGCTTTAAGCCAACTTTTTCACTCTCCTCTTTCACTTTCATCAAGAGGCTTTTGAATTCCTCTTCACTTTATGCCATATGGGTGGTGTCATCTGTATATATAAGGTTATTGATATTTCTCCTGGCGATCTTGATTCCAGCTTGTGCTTCTTCCAGCCCAGCATTTCTCATGATGTACTCTGCATAGAAGTTAAATAAGCAGGGTGACAATATACAGCCTTGACGTACTCCTTTTCCTATTAGGAACCAGTCTGTGGTTCCGTGTCCAGTTCTAACTGTTGCTTCCTGACCTGCATATTGGTTTCTAAAGAGGCAGGTCAGGTGGTCTGGTATTCCCATCTCTTTCAGGATCTTGCACAGTTTATTGTGATCCACACAGTCAAAGGCTTTGGCATAGTCAATAAAGCAGAAATAGATGTTTTTCTGGAACTCTCTTGCTTTTTGATGATCCAGCAGATGTTGCCAATTTGATCTCTGGTTTCTCTGCCTTTTCTAAAACCAGCTTGAACATCTCAAAGTTCATGGTTCATGTATTGCTGAAGCCTGGCTTGGAGAATTTTGAGCATTACTTTCCTAGCATGTGAGATGAGTGCAATTGTGCAGTACTTTGAGCATTCTTTGCCATTGCCTTTCTTAGGGATTGGAATGAAAACTGACCTTTTCCAGTCCTGTGGCCACTGCTGAGTTTTCCAAATTTGTTGGCATATTGAGTGCAGCACTTTTACAGCATCGTCTTCCAATATTTGAAATAGTTCCTCTAAAATTCCATCACCTCCACTACCTTTGTCTCTAGTGATGCTTTCTATGGCCTACTTGACTTCACATTCCAAGATGCCTGGCTCTAGGTGAGTGATCACACCATCGTGATTATCTGGGTCATGAAGATCTTTTTTTGTACAGTTCTTCTGTGTATTCTCACCACCTCTTCTTAATATCTTCTGCTTCTGTTAGGTCCACACCATTTCTGTCCTTTATCGAGCCCATCTTTACATGAAATGTTCCCTTGATATCTCTAATTTTCTTGAAGAGATCTCTAGTCTTTCCTATTCTGTTGTTTTCTTCTATTTCTTTGCATTGATCACTGAGGAAGGCTTTCTTATCTCTCCTGGCTATTCTTTGGAACTCTGCACTCAGATACTTATATATTTCCTTCTCTCCTCTGCTTTTCACTTCTCTTCTTTTCACAGCTTTCTGTAAGACCTCCTCAGACAGCCATTTTGCTTTTTTGCATTTATTTTCCATGGGGAGGGTCTTGATTCCTGTCTCCTGTACAATATCACGAACCTCCATCCATAGTTCGTCAGGCACTCTATCTATCAGATTTAGTCCCTTAAATCTATTCCTCACTTCCACTGTATAAGCATAAGGGATTTGACTTAGGTCATACCTGAATGGTCTAGTGGTTTTCCCTACTTTGTTCAATTTAAGTCTGAATTTGACAATAAGTAATTCATGATCTGAGCCACAGTCAGCTCCTGGTCTTTCTTTGCTGACTGTATAGAGCTTCTCCATCTTTGACTGCAAAGAATATAATCAATCTGATTTCAGTGTTGACCATCTGATGATGTCCATGTATAGAGTCTTCTCTTGTGTTATTGGTAGAGGATGTTTGCTATGAGTAGTGCATTCCCTTGGCAAAACTCTATTAGCCTTTGCCCTGCTTAATTCTGTACTCCAAGGCCAAATTTGCCTGTTACTCCAGGTGTTTCTTGACTTCCTACTTTTGTATTCCAGTCCCCTCTAATGAAAAGGATATTTTTTTTGTGTGTGTTAGTTAGTTCTAAAAGGTCTTGTAGGTCTTCATAGAATGGTTATTCTTGCCTTGAGAACCCCATGAACAGTATGAAAAGGCAAAATGATAGGATACTGAAAGAGGAACTCCACAGGTCAGTAGGTGCCCAATATGCTATTGGAGATCAGTGGAGAAATAACTCCAGAAAGAATGAAGGGATGGAGCCAAAGCAAAAACAGTACCCAGCTGTGGATGTGCCTGGTGATAGAAGCAAGGTCTGATGCTTTAAAGAGCCATATTGTATAGGAACCTGGAATGTCAGGTCCATGAATCAAGGCAAATTGGAAGTAGTCAAACAGGAGATGGTAAGAGTGAACGTCGACATTCTAGGAATCAGCGAACTAAGATGGACTGGAATGGGTGAATTTAACTCAGATGACCATTGTATCTACTACTGTGGGCAGGAATCACTTAGAAGAAATGGAGTAGCCCTCATGGTCAACAAAGAAGTCTGAAATTCAGTACTTATTTCATCAGAGTTGAGTCCAATTTCTGGTCTTTCTCCCATATTGCAGTAGTCTGAATAAAATTTGTCTGGTGCTTTTTAACCTATCCAGCTTTGTTTCCTTTGACAGCTTAAAGTCTGCAAGGTGTCTTTGAACTACAAACTCAAGATTTCCAGCAATTTTATGTTTTGTAATATTTTTAATAATTCTTATTTTAAAATATCAAGTAAACTCTAGATGGTTTTTCTAAATCTTTTGACCATATTTCTCTTCTCTTCTTTTCCTCCACAGTAAACTGCAAGTTTGCTTATGCCAAATTACTTTTAGAGAATATAATTAATCTTCCCTGTTTGATGTGGCCAAACACCTATATAAATATCTTTACAGAGAAACAGTATTATAAAATTAACATATTTCCAGCAAAGGGGGAAAAAAAGCTTTATTACTTCATGCCTCTGTATATACTAAATATTTTCATTTTAATTAAGTTTTTACAAAGATTTAAAATGTCCTAAACATGCACTCACCTTTTTGGCTTTGCAATCACTCTAATAGATTCTAGCAAATTATTTATAAAATTACTTAATTTGACAAGATGCTACTTTGTACAATTAATATATAAAGGAATGATCATTTCTAAATTTTCTTGTGTTTATGACAGTGAATATCAGAATGGGTGGCTAGTGGAGCCTAATGTATAACTATGAATAAACTATACCAACAATAAATGCTTTCACAGAAAATTGTTCATGATAATTTTGATAATTTAGAACCTAAAATCAGTTGCCTCCTGATTAAGAAAATGGATTTTTAATGTAGTTCACATTTTAACTAATGAGGGTCAACTCTTGCATTTTAGTGTTTTAGAGAATAGAAGCTTAGTTTTAAAAGCACAACATGTGGCACAGTTTGTTTCTAACTAAAAAATAAGTGAGTCAACTCACCTATTAAGACTGATATTAAACAAAATTTAATTATAATAAATTATACACTATTATCTAACTGTATTGCATACCCAATTAGATATAACCTCAATTAATACACAGTAAAATTTTGATTTTATTTTTAACCTGCTTCTTTAAGGTAGATGATAAATTAATAATTGAAGTGAATAATGGAAGAATTCATGTCATGAATTTCTAGGTGTGCAAGAAGAAAATACATGTGAATCCTCAAAAGGAACTTCCACTTAGTATTTCCTCTTTATCACTTATAAAAATATAGATTTAAAGCCTGACTTTTAAAGGTTGGTGTGCTGGTGCTCAATTATTGAGTTCAGCAGTATTCATTCCCTATTGTACATAGCTCATACATAATGCTGTGATAGATGGGACAACCCAGTAATAATTGTATGACAGCCATTAGCAAAAATGTATATAATTTCATGGCTATTTTAGCTTGAATTTCCTACAGTAATATCATGGGTGTACCTTTTCTAATTATTTAAGGTTGTTAATATTTATTTATACTGAATGTTGTGTGAATAACTGTTGACTGACCATATAATTTTTATTTGATTGAATGCACATATAAACAACTGATAAAGTAGTATGAAATGTTATATTTTTAGTTGTTTTCTTAGAACTGGTAATATGGCAGCACATGTCCACTCTAGTGATAGTTTCATTCCCTTTAGTGCCTGCTCAGTCGCTAAGTCATATCTGACTCTGCAACCCCAAAGACTACAGCCTGTCCTGCTCCTCTGTCAGTGGGATTTTCCAGGCAAGAATACTAGAGTGGGCTGTCTTTTCCTCCTCCAGGGGATCCCCCGTACTCAGGTATCAAAGCTGCATCTCTTGTGTCTCCTGGATTGGTAAGTAGATTCTACACCACTGAGCCATATGAGAAGCCAAGTCCTTTAGTTCAGTTCAGGTCAGTTGCTCAGTTGTGTCCGACTCTTTGCGACCCCATGAACTGCAGCACACCAGGCCTCCCTGTCCATCACCAACTCCCGGAGCCCGCCCAAACTCATGTCCAACCTTCTCATCTTCGGTCGTCCCCTTCTCCTCCTGACCTCAATCTTTCCCAGCATCAGGGTCTTTCCAATAAGTCAGCTCGTCGCATAGGTGGCCAAAGTGTTGGAGTTTCAGCTTCAATATCAGACCTTTCAATGAACACCCAGGACTGATCTCCTTTAGAATGGACTGGTTGGATCTCCTTGCAGTCCAAGGGACTCTCAAGAGTCTTCTCCAACACCACAGTTCAAAAGCATCAATTCTTCGGTGCTTAGCTTTCTTTATAGTCCAACTCTCACATCCATATATGACTACTGGAAACACCATAGCCTTGACTAGATGGACCTTTGTTGACAAAGTAATGTCTCTGCTTTTTAATATGCTATCTAGGTTGGTCTTAACTTTCCTTCCAAGGAGTAAGCATCTTTTAATTTCATGGCTGCAATCACCATCTGCAGTGATTTTGGAGCCAAAAAAAATTTGCCATGAAGTGATCAGACCAGATGCCATGATCTTAGTTTTCTGAATGTTGAGCTTTAGGCCAACTTTTTCACTCTCTTCTGTCACTTTCATTAAGAGGCTCTTTAATTCTTCTACACCTCCTACCATAAGGGTGGTGTTATTTGCATATCTGAGGTTATTGAGATTTCTCCCGGAAATCTTGATTCCAGCTTGTGTTTCCTCCAACCCAGCATTTCTCATGTACTCTGCATAGAAGTTAAATAAGCAGGGTGACAATATAAAGCCTTGACATACTCCTTTTCCTATTTGGAACCAGTCTGTTCTTCCATGTCCAGTTCTAACTTTTGCTTCCTGACCTGCATACAGGTTTCTCAAGAGGCAGGTCAGGTGGTCTAGTATTCCCATCTTTTTCAGGATCTTGCACAGTTTATTGAGATCCACACAGTAAAGGGCTTTGGCATAGTCAATAAAGCAGAAATAGATGTTTTTCTGGAACTCTCTTGCTTTTTCCATGATCCAGCAGATGTTGGCAGTTTGATCTCTGGTTCCCCTGCCTTTTCTAAAACCAGCTTGAACATCTGGAAGTTCACGGTTCACATGTTGCTGAAGCCTGGCTTGGAGAATTCTGAGCATTACTTTACTAGCGTGTGAGATGAGTGCAATTGTGTTGTAGTTTGCACATTCTTTGGCATTGCCTTTCTTTGGGACTGGAATGAAAACTGAAGTTGAGGTAAATTATGGAATATGACAGAAAATTGAAGAAATATAGTGAAAATTGAAGATTACAATCAATATTAATAGAAAATCCACTGAAAAGTTTTGTGAGTTGAGTGGATTAGACATTTTTAATGTAAAATTATTTATGCTTATTTTTTACTATTTGAAATTGTTTATCCTGTGATTTTCAATCTAATCTATAAAATTAAATAATCAATATTCCCCAAATGCCCTTATCTATCCACCTTATATCTAATTTTTCAAGGCAAATTTTGATAAGCTGCCTACATTTCCTTTCTTTACTAACTCTCACATATTTATACCCATTCTGGAATATTAGTTCTATTGAGTCTACTCATTAGTTCCTTTCTCTATACCCCTTGATATTTATTGTATTAGTCCATATTCTTGTTTTCTATTGATATGACAACTACAGTAATCTCTCAGTATCCATGTGGAAATTGGTTGAAGGAACCCCCATATATACTAAAATCCACAGTTATTCAAGATCAATAGTTGACCCTTCACAATTCCACACCCAAGGATTCAATCAACCTTGGATAATGTAGCACTGAAAGTATTTATTGAAGAAAATCAGCACAGAAGTGGACCCATGTCGTTTAAACACATGTTGTCCAAGTGTCAGCTGTACAGCGGTCCCATAAATTATCTCACTGCCTCGTTAAACTTCTACCTTTTTTCTTAGAGAATCATTTATGAAAAACAAGGAAACCCTACAAAAATAATTTCATTTCTTAAGTTAATTTTCATGTTGTTTAGTTTCTACTGAGCAGCAAAATGAATCAGTTATACCTATACACACATCTGCTCTTTTTTAAATGCATACAGGTCTTTATACTTTACTGAGTAAAGGTCCCTGTGCTATACAATAGTTTCTTTTCAGTTAAACTATTTTATATCTAGTAGTGTCTATATGTCGATCCCAATCTCACAATTTATCCCTTACCCCTTTCTCCCCCACTGTGTTTGTTTATTATATCTGCTACTCTATTTCTGTTTTGTAAATAGGTTCATTTGTGCCCTTTTTTTTTAGATTCCACATATAAAATATGTTGTTGTTGTTGTTTAGTCATATCCAACTCTTGTGACCCTATGAACTGTAGGCTTCTCTGTCCATGGGATTTCCCAGGCAAGAATACTGAAATGGGTTGCCATTTCCTTCTCCAAAGGATCTTCCCAACCCAGGGATCAAACCCAGGTCTCCTGTTTTGGTAGGGTTTTTCACCACTGAGCCACCAGGGAAGCTATATGAAGTGATATAATTTTCTCTATCTGGCTTACTTCACTGTGTAAGACAGTTGTTAGGTCCATCTGCATCACTACAAATGACCCAACTACACTTCTTTTTATGGCTGAGTAGTATTCTATTGTATATATGTACCACACCTTCTTTAACATTCTTCTGTTGATGGACATTTAGGTTGTTTCCATGTCCTGGCTATTGTAAATAATGCTGAAATGAACAATGGAATACATGTATCTTTCTGAATCATGGCTTTCTCTGGATATATGCCCAACAGTGGGATTGCTGGATCGTATCATGTAGTAGTTCTATTTTTAGTTTTATAAGGAACATCGGTGGGCTTCCCAGGTGGTGCTAGTTGTAAAGAACCCACCTGCCAATGCAGGAGACATAAAAGATCTGGGTTTAAACCCTGGGTTGGGAAGATCCCTGGCAGGAGGCCATGGCCAGCCACTCCAGTGTTCTTGCCTGGAGAAGAATGAAGAGAGGAGCCTGGTGGGCTACAGTCCATAGGGTTGCAAAGAGTGACTGAAGTGACTTAGTGCCCATGCAAGGAACCTCCATACTGTTCTCAATAGTGTCTGTACCAATTTACATTTCCATCAATAGCATAGGAGGGTTCCCTTTTCTCCACATCTGCCTCAGCATTTATTGTTTAGTAGATTTTTTGATAATGGCTTTTCTGACCAGTGTGAGATGATACCTCATTGCAGGTTTGATTTGCATTTTTCAAAGCATCACTACAAACAAAGCTAGTGGAGGTGATGGAATTCCCATTGAGCTATTTCAAATCCTGAAAGATGATGCTGTAAAAGTGCTGCACTCAATATGCCAACAAATTTGGAAAACTCAGCAGTGGCCACAGGACTGGAAAAGGTCAGTTTTCATTCCAATCCCAAAGAAAGGCAATGCTATAAAATGCTCAAACTACAAAACAATTGCACTCATCTCACACACTAGTAAAGTAATGCTGAAAAGTCTCCAAGCCAGGCTTCAGCAACACGTGAACTGTGAATTTCCAGATGTTCAAGCTGGTTTTAGAAAAGGCAGAGGAACCAGATATCAAACTACCAACATCTGCTGGATCATGGAAAAAGCAAGAGAGTTCCAGAAAAACATCTATTTCTGCTTTATTGACTATGCCAAAGCCTTTGACTGTGTGGGTCTCAATAAACTGTGCAAGATCTTGAAAGAGATGGGAATACCAGACCACCTGACCTGCCTCTTGAGAAATCTGTATGCAGGTCAGGAAGCAACAGTTAGAACTAGACATGGAACAACAGACTGGGTCCAAATAGGAAAAGGAGTATGTCAAGGCTTTATATTGTCACCCTGCTTATTTAACTTCTATGCAGAGTACATCATGAGAAATGCTGGGCTGGAAGAAGCACAAGCTGGAATCAAGGTTGCTGGGAGAAACCTCAATAACTTCAGATATGCAGATGACACCACCCATATGGCAGCAAGTGAAGAGGAACTAAAAACCTCTTGATGAAAGTGAAAGAAGAGAGTGAAAAAGTTGGCTTAAAGCTCAGCATTCAGAAAACGAGGATCATGGCATCTGGTCCCATCACTTCATGGCAAATAGATGGGGAAACAGTGGGAACACCGTCAGACTTTATTTTTGGGGTGTCCAAAATCAGAGCAGATGGTGACTGCAGCCATGAAATTAAAAGATGCTTACTCCTTGGAAGGAAAGTTATGACCAACCTAGATAGTATATTGAAAAGCAGAGACATTACTTTGCCAACAAAGGTCCATTTAGTCAAGGCTGTGGTTTTTCCAGTGGTCATGTATGGATGTGAGAGTTGCACTGTGAAGAAAGCTAAGTGCCGAAGAATTGTTGCTTTTGAACTGTGGTGTTGAAGAAGACTCTTGAGAGTTCCTTCGACTGCAAGGAAGTCCAACCAGTCCATCCTAAAGGAGATCAGTCCTGGGTATTTATTGGAAGGACTGATGATGAAGCTGAAACTCCAGTACTTTGGCCACCTCATGTGAAGAGTTGACTCATTGGAAAAAACTCTGATGCTGGGAGGCATTGGGGGCAGGAGGAAAATGGCATGACAGAGGATGAGATGGCTGAATGGCATCACCAACTTGATGGATGTGAGTTTGAATAAACTCTGGGAGTTGGTGATGGATAGACAGGGCGGCCTGGTGTGCTGTGATTCATGGGTCACAAAGAGTCAGACATGACGGAGCGACTGAACTGAACTGAATGAAATGAATGATTAGTGATATTGAGCATTTTCATGTGCCTCTTTGTCTCCTGTATGTCTTCTTTGGAGAAATATCTAATTAGATTTTCTGCTCATTTTTGATGGGTTGTTTATATTGAGTTGCATGAGGTGTTTATATAATTTGGAGGTTAATCCCTGTCAGTCACTTTATTTGCAAATATTTTCTCCTTTTGTGAATAGTCTGTTTTGTGTTTTCCTTTGCTGTGCAAAAGCTTTTAAGTTTAATTAGGTCCCATTTATTCATTTTTGTTTTTGTTTTCATTACTCTATGAGGTAAATCAAAAAAGATGTTGCTATGATTTACATCAGACTGTTCTGCCTCTAAGAGTTTTATAGTATCTGACCTTGCATTTAGCTCTCTAATCCATTTGAGTTTATTTTTGTGTATGGTTTTAGCGAATGTTCTAATTTTAAAAGGATTAAGTTTTTTATCCCAGTCTACAAAATGCCCTGTAATTCATCCTGCATTCCTATTCAATCTCATCTACTCAACTCTTATCTTAGATTTGCTCAAGCAAATCATACATCTTATGTCTAAGTATCTTTCATAGAGTTTGTTCAACATCTTACCTGGAAAGCTTCTCCTTTTCCTTGAAGAACAAGCTGGGACATTTTTATCTATAAGCTTCCTTCCAACTTCATCCCTTGTAGAGTCACTCACACTCTGCTATATGTGCTTCTAGTTCACAAACTGGCCACCATAAAAGCAGGGCAGAGAGAGGCCAGAGAAAGTGAGAGGCCACTCCAGATTGGTAGGTGATAGGTTTAATAAGCAAGGGAGTTTATATATGAGGCCTGTCTTGGGTGGCTGTAAGATAAGTAGATCTCCACATCTCTCCATAAAAATCTTAATGTTTAGGTATAACCTTAACACGGCTCAATCAAGTATACTGTCCAGATGGTCTGAACAACCTTACTCTCTAGAGATTATTCATTTGGAACAGCTCCTACTAGGAGACTGGTGGCAGAACATACATTCCAAGGACAGAGGAGGGGATAAAGAGCCCTTACTATCTGAGTACAGCTCGCAGGTCAACAGGTCTTGCACACAGCATAACACTGGTGGCTCAGACGGTAGAGCGTCTACCTGCAATGCGGGAGACCTGGGTTTGATCCCTGGGTCAGGAAGATCCCTTGGAGAAGGAAATGGCAACCCACTCCAGTACTCTTGCCTTTAAAATCCCATGGACGGAGGAGCCTAGTAGGCTGCAGTCCATGGGGTTGCTAAGAGTCAGACACGACTGAGTGACTTCACTTTCTCTTTTCACTTTCATGCTTTGGAGAAGGAAATGGCAACCCACTCCAGCGTTCTTGCCTGGAGAATCCCAGGGACGGGGGAGCCTGGTGGCCTGCCATCTCTGGGGTCGCACAGAGTCAGACACGACTGAAGTAACTTAGCAGCAGCAAAGAGCCTGGTAGGCTACAGTCCATGGGGTTGCAAAGAGTCGGACATGACTGAGCGACTTCACTTTCACTTTCTTCCTAACAAGATTATCAAAATCTTAAAGGTAATAACTTAGTAATATTTATCTTTATGTATGACTTCCCAGTAGTTCAAACAGTAATGAATCTGCCTGCAATCCAGGAGACCAGGGTTCGATCCCTGGGTTGGGAAGATCCTCTGGAGAAAGGAGTGGCAATCCACTCCAGTATTCTTGCCTGGAGAATCCCATAGATAGAGAAGCCTAGTGAGCGACAGTCTGTGGAGTCACAAAGAGTCAGACATGACTGAGTGACTAACACACTGATATGGATATTTTAGATGAAATTTACCTTCCAAGTGGTAGATTGCTTTTAAGGATTACTTTATTTTGCATGTGGACTTAGCTATTGGCCCTCAATTAAAGATTCCTTTCATCTATTTCACCCAATATCTCCATGATTGGAATCATGAATGGCCTACGTTTTGTATCTTCCTCTATATCAGATCCTTCAACTTGAATTCAACTCTTGGTCCTGGTATGTCCTCTTGAACATGGCTATTTAGACAGTCCCTTTTTCTTGAGTCTTCCAGTGTTGATTCTTGCCAATATGGCTACCTACATTCACTTTTGCTCCTAAATAAAATAAAGTTTCATTTCCATCACATCACTAGGTGAATACATGGTACATCCATAGGTATATGAGTAAATATGTGTTAAATAAATGGTTAGAGGAAAATATGTGCATTTAAAAATATCATATTACCTGATATTTTCCTTAATCCTAGAAAAAAATATTATTTTTCATAATTTAAAAACTCTTCCTATTCCAATAAACGAAAGACAAGAAGTACAAATGATGTAAACACTGCATTTACATTTTCACTCATTCCTTGGGGGGAAAACTTCACAGATATCAAATCCCTGGTTCTATTTTTTAGACATGTCTTATGACATTCAAACATCAAATACAGATAACAAGCAATAATAATTAATCAAAGTTGATTTTAGTTGCCTGAAACATTATCTCTAAGGAAAATGGAATAGTAAATGTTCTCATAAAAATGTGTTTCTATAAGCCACTGAAATAAATAAAATAATAAAACAAAAGATATGTGAGAGAGTTTTCTATCACATGTTTTGATCTTTATATCAGTTAGCTTATTTGCCAAGTTCTGACAGCTTTTCCCTAAAAAATTTCTGTTGACTTTTAAACAACTCTTTGGTTTTTTATATTTCCATTCAACTTTTTATTCCTTCTGTTTTTTAAGTTAATTTATTTGGAGTATAATTACAATGTTGTGTTAGTTCCTACTGTACAGAAAGTGAATCAGCTATATGTAAACATATATCCTCTCCTTTTTGGATTTCCTTCCTATTTAGGTCAGCACAGAGCACTGAGTAGAGTTCCCTGAGCTATACCATAGGTTCTCATTAATTAACTATTTTATACATAGTGAAAGTGAAAGTGAAGTTGCTCAGTTGTGTCTAACTCTTTGCAACCCCATGGACTGTAGCCAACCAGGCTCCTCTGTCCATGGGATTCTCCAGGCAAGAATACTGGAGTGGGTTGCCATTTCCTTCTCCAGGGATTATACATAGTATCTATAGTATATATATGGCAATCCCAATTTCCCAATTCATCCTACTCCTGCCTTTTCCCCTCTTGGTGTCTATAAATTTGTTTCTACATCTGTGTACTTAATTCTGCTTTCCAAATATGATCATTATATCATTTAGGTAGCTTTCATGCCTTGGCTATTGCAAATAGTGCTGCTATGAACATTGAGATGCATGCCTAGTTTAAAATGAGAGTTTTTGTCTTTTCCCTATATATACCCAGGAGTGTATATGCTGGCTTATATGGTAGTTCTATTTTTAGTTATTTAAGGAATATTCTTACCGTTCTACATTGTGTCTGTACCAATTACATTCACACCAACAGGAGGGTTCTTTTTTCTCTATATCATTTCCAGCATTTATTATTTGTAGACATTTGATGATGGCCATTCTGACCAATGTAATAGAAGATATTTAAATTTATATTTTAACTCTAAAAAAAATTCTTGTATATCTATTGAATTATAATTTGGAGTCTATTTGAGTTTTACAACAAAAATTCAATATTGAATTTTTAATGTTTTATTTTTAACATTTTATTATGATTTCTAAATATCTTTTTTCAGTAAAATATTTTTTCAGTTTGTAACAAATTTTCTAATCAAATTTTTCTCTGCATTCATAAATATATTCAATAATATTCGATTAAAGGGACAATTTTCATTGTGCTAATTTAGATTTCAGTTGCTTCCCACTAAAATATAAGTGAAGCAAATCATCTCCGAAGATAATACAATATATAGTTTCAAAATAAACGTACAAATACTACCAAAAATTATATATGCAACAACATGTGAAACCAGAGGCATGATGGAAGTATACAGAGTTTCTGCCACAAATACATCTGAAGGGTCAAATACAATGGACAACTTACAACTTGAGTTTCACTTTAGTTGTTGCTGCTATTGTTGTTTGGTCGTTCAGTCATGTCAGACTCTTTGCTACCCCATTACTGAGGCACCAAGGCTTCCCTATTCTTAACCATGTCCAGGAGTTTGCTTAAACTCATATCCGATGAGTTAGTCATTCCATCCAACCACCTCTTCCTCTGTCATACCCTTCACCTTCTGTCTTCTATCTTTCCCAGCATCAGGCTCTTTTCCAAAAGTCTGCTTTTTGCATCAGGTGGCTAAAGTTTTGGAGCTTCAGCTTTAGCATCAGTCCTTCCAATGTATATTCAGGATTGCTTTCCTTCAGGATTGACTGGTTTGATCTCATGGCAGCCCAAGAGACTCTCAAGAGTCTTCTCCAATACCACAGTTCAAAAGCATCAATTCTTCAGTGCTCTGTGGTCCAACTCTCACATCCATCCCTGACGACTGGGAAAACCATAGCCTTGACTAGATGGACTTTTGTTGGCAAAGTAATGCCTCTGCTTTTTAATATGCTGTCTAGGTTTGTTATAGCTTTTCTTCCAAGGAGCAAGTGTCTTTTATTTATTTATCAATTTTTAATGTAAATTTATTTATTTTAATTGGAGGCTAATTACTTTACAATATTGTATTGGTTTTGCCATACATCAACATGAATCTGCCACGGGTGTACACCTGTTCCCCATCCTGAACCCCCCTCCCACCTCCCTCCGCATACCAACCTCTGGGTCATCCCAGTGCAACAGCCCTGAGCATCCTGTAACATGCATCAAGCCTGGTCTGGCGATTTGTTTCACTTATGAAATTATACAGGTTTCAATGCCATTCTCCAAATTATTTCACCCTCGCCCTCTCCCAAAGAGTCTAAAGACTGTTCTATACATCTGTGTCTCTTTTGATGGCTCACATACAGGGTTATCGTTACCTCTTTCTAAATTCCATATATATGCGTTCAGTTCAGTTCAGTCTCTCAGTTGTGTAAGACTCTTTGTGACCCCATGAATCGCAGCACGCCAGGCCTCCCTGTCCATCACCAACTCCGAGAGTTCATTCAAACTCATGTCCATCGAGTCAGTGATGCCATCCAGCCATCTCTTCCTCTGTCGTCCCCTTCTCCTCCTGCCCCCAATCCCTCCCAGCATCAGAGTCTTTTCCAATGAGTCAACTCTTCGCATGAGGTGGCCAAAGTACTGGAGTTTCAGCTTTAGCATCATCCTTCCAAAGAACACCCAGGGTTGATCTCCTTTAGCTTGGACTGATTAGATCTCCTTGCAGTCCAAGGGACTCTCAAGGGTCTTCTCCAACACCATAGTTCAAAAGCAACAATCCTTTGGCGCTCAGCTTTCTTCACAGTCCAACTCTCACATTCATACATGACCACTGAAAAAACAATAGCCCTGACTAGACGGACCTTTGTTGGCAAAGTAATATATCTGCTTTTTAATATGCTATCAATGGCAGTCATATCTTTTCTTTCAAGGAGTAAGTGTCTTTTAATTTCATGACTGCAGTCACCATCTGCCGTGATTTTGGACCACCCCAAAATAAAGTCTGACACTGTTTCCACTGTTTCCCCATCTATTTCCTATGAAGTGATGGGACCAGATGCCATGATCTTCATTTTATGAATGTTGAGCTTTAAGCCAACTTTTTCACTCTCCTCTTTCACTTTCATCAAGAGGCTTTTGAGTTCCTCTTCACTTTCTGCTATATGGGTGGCGTCATCTGCATATCTGAGGTTATTGAGATTTCTCCCAGCAACCTTGATTCCAGCTTGTGCTTCTTCCAGCCCAGCGTTTCTCATGATGTACTCTGCATAGAAGTTAAATAAGCAGGGTGACAATATACAGCCTTGACATACTCCTTTTCCTATTTGGACCCAGTCTATTGTTCCATGTCTAGTTCTAACTGTTGCTTCCTGACCTGCATACAGATTTCTCAAGAGGCAGGTCAGGTGGTCTGGTATTCCCATCTCTTTCAGGATCTTGCACAGTTTATTGAGACCCACACAGTCAAAGGCTTTGGCATAGTCAATACAGCAGAAATAGATGTTTTTCTGGAACTCTCTTGCTTTTTCCATGATCCAGCGGATGTTGGCAGTTTGATCTCTGGTTCCTCTGCCTTTTCTAAAACCAGCTTGAACATCTCAAAGTTCATGGTTCAGGTGTTGTTGAAGCCTGGCTTGGAGAATTTTGAGCATTACTTTCCTAGCATGTGAGATGAGTGCAATTGTGCAGTAGTTTGAGCATTCTTTGCCATTGCCTTTCTTTGGGATTGGAATGAAAGCTGACCTTTTCCAGTCCTGTGGCCACTGCTGAGTTTTCCAAATTTGTTGGCATGTTGTGTGCAGCACTTTTACAGCATCATCTTCCAAGATTTGAAATAGTTCAACTGGAATTCCATGACCTCCACTAGCTTTGTTCATAGTGATGCTTTCTAAGGCCCAGTTGACTTCACATTCCAGGATGTCTGGCTCTAGGTGAGTGATCATACCATCGTGATTATCTTGGTCCTGAAGATCTTTTTTGTACAGTTCTTCTGTGTATTCTTTCCACCTCTTCTTAATATCTTCTGCTTCTGTTAGGTCCACACCATTTCTGTCCTTTATCGAGCCCATCTTTACATGAAATGTTCCCTTGATATCTCTAATTTTCTTGAAGAGATCTCTAGTCTTTCCCATTCTGTTTTTTCCTCTACTTCTTTGCATTGATCGCTGAGGAAGGCTTTCTTATTTTTCCTTGCTATTCTTTGGAACTCTGCATTCAGATGCTTATATCTTTCCTTTTCTTTTTTGCTTTTCGCTTCTCTTCTTTTCACAGCTATTTGTAAGGCTTCCTCAGACAGCCATTTTGCTTTTTTGCATTTCTTTTCCATGGGGATGCTCTTGATCCCTGTCTCCTGTACAATGTCACGAACCTCCATCCATAGTTGGTCAGGCACTCTATCAGTTCTAGTCCCTTAAATCTATTCCTCACTTACACTGTATAATCATAAGGGATTTGATTTAAGTCATACCTGAATGTTCTAGTGGTTTTAGCTACTTTTTTCAATTTAAGTCTAAATTTGGCAATAAGGAGTTCATGATCTGAGCCACAGTCAGCTTCTGGTCTTTCTTTGCTGACCGTATAGAGCTTCTCCATCTTTGGCTGCAAAGAATATAATCAGTCTAATTTTGGTGTTGACCATCTGGTGATGTCCATGTGTAGAATCTTCTCTTCTGTTGTTGGCAGAAGGTGTTTGCTATGACCAGTGCATTCTCTTGGCAAAACTCTATTAGCCTTTGCCCTGCTTCATTCCGTATTCCAAGGCCAAATTTGCCTGTTACTCCAGGTGTTTCTTGAATTCCTACTTTTGCATTCTAGTCCCCTATAATGAAAAGGACATCTTTTTTGGATGTTAGTTGTAAAAGGTCTTGTAGGTCTTCATAGAACCATTCAACTTCAGCTTCTTCAGCGTTACTGGTAGGGTCATAGACTTGGATTACTGTGATATTGAATGGTTTGCCTTGGAAATGAACAGAGATCATTCTGTCATTTTTGAGATTGCATCCAAGTACTGCATTTTGGACTCTTATTGACCATGATGGCTACTCCACTTCTTCTAAGGGATTCCTGCCCACAGTAGTAGATATAATGGTCATCTGAGTTAAATCCACCCATTCCAGTCCATTTTAGTTCACTGATTCCTAGAATGTCGATGTTCACTCTTTCCATCTCCTGTTTGACTACTTCCAATTTGCCTTGATTCATGGACCTAATATTCCAGGTTCCTATACGATATTGCTCTTTACAGCATTGGACTTTACTTCTAACACCAGTCACATCCACAACTGGGTATTTATTGTTTTTACTTTGGCTTCATCCTTTCATTCTTTCTGGAGTTATTTTTTCCACTGATCTTCAGTAGCATATTGGGCTCCTAATGACCTGAGGAGTTCCTCTTTTGGTATCCTATCATTTTGCCTTTTCCTACTGTTCATGGGGTTCTCAAGGCAAGAATGCTGAAGTGGTTTGCCATTCCCTTCTCCAATGGACCACATTCTATCAGACCTCTCCACTATGACCTGCCCGTCTTGGGTGGCCCCACAGGGCATGGCTTAGTTTCACTGAGTTAGACAAGGCTGTGGTTCTAGTTTGATTAGATTGACTAGTTTTCTGTGAGTATAGTTTCAGTGTGTCTGCCCTCTGATTCCCTCTTGCAACACCTACTGTCTTACTTGGGTTTCTCTTACCTTGGATGTGGGTTATCTCTTCACGGCTGCTCCAGCAAAGCACAGCTGCTGGTCCTTACCTTGAACGAGGGGTATCTCCTCACCGCCGCCTCTCCTGACCTTGAACGTGGGTAGCTCCTCTAGGCCCTCCTGTGCCCGCACAGCCACCACTCCTTGGTGGCCACTAGTCCTTGGCCGCTGCCCCGACCTCAGGCATGGGGAAGCTCTTCCTGGCCGCCACCCCTGACCTCTGACATGGGGTAGCTCCTCTTGGCCACCGCCCCTCGGGCATGGGTTCCTCCTGGCTTCTGCCCCTGACCTCAGGCATAGGGTAGATCCTCT
Source organism: Oryx dammah (assembly GCF_014754425.2). Taxonomy (NCBI): domain Eukaryota; kingdom Metazoa; phylum Chordata; class Mammalia; order Artiodactyla; family Bovidae; genus Oryx; species Oryx dammah. Next base: position 4,331,272 of record NW_024070198.1, read on the forward strand.
CGGCCGCACTTGTGACCTGCCGCAGCCTCCCGTGCTTGTGTGGCTAATATGCGTTAGTATACTGTATTGGTGTTTTTTTTTTTTTTTTTTTCCTCCCTGCCTTACTTCAACCTTTATGATAGGCTGCAGTTTCATTCACCTCATTAGAACTGATTCAAATGTATTCTTTTTAATGGCTGAGTAATACTCCATTGTGTATATGTACCACTGCTTTCTTATCCATTCATCTGCTGATGGACATCTAGGTTACTTCCATGTCTTGGCTATTATAAACAGTGCTGTGATGAACACTGGAGTACATGTATCTTTCAATTCTGGTTTCCTCAGTGTGTATGCCCAGTAGTGGGATTGCTGGGTCATAAGACAGTTCTATTTCCAGTTTTTTAAGGAATCTCCACACTGTTCTCCATAGTGGCTGTACTAGTTTTCATTCCCACCAACAGTGTAAAAGAGTTCCCTTTTCTCCACACCCTCTCCAGCATTTATTGCTTGTTGACTTTTGGATCGCAGCCATTCTGATTGGCGTGAAATGGTACCTCTTTGTGGTTTTGACGTGCATTTCTCTGATAATGAGTGATGTTGAGCATGTTTTCATGTGTTTGTTAGCCATCTGTATGTCTTCTTTGGAGAAATGTCTGTTTAGTTCTTTGGCCAATTTTTTGATTGGGTCATTTATTTTTGTGGAATTAAGCTACAGGAGTTGCTTGTATATTTTTGAGATTAGTTGTTTGTCAGTTGCTTCATTTGCTATTATTTTCTCCCATTCAGAAGGCTGTCTTTTCACCTTGCTTATAGTTTCCTTCGTTGTGCAGAAGCTTTCAATTTTAATTAGGTCCCATTTGTTTATTTTTGCTTTTATTTCCAATATTCTAGGAGGTGGGTCATAGAGGATCCTGCTGTGATTTATGTCAGAGAGTGTTTTGCTTATGTTCTCTTCTAGGAGTTTTATAGTTTCTGGTCTTATGTTTAGATCTTTAATCCATTTTGAGTTTATTTTTGTGTATGGTGTTAGAAGTGTTCTAGTTCAGTCTTTTACAAGTGGTTGACCAGTTTTCCCAGCACCACTTGTTAAAGAGATTGTCTTTTCTCCATTGTATATTCTTGCCTCCTTTGTCAAAGATAAGGTATCCGTAGGTACGTGGATTTATCTCTGGGCTTTTCATTTTGTTCCAGTGATCTATATCTCTGTCTTTGTGCCAGTACCATACTGTCTTGATGACTGTGGCTTTGTAGTAGAGCCTGAAGTCGGGCAGGTTGATTCTTCCAGTTCCAAGTGTCTTTTAATTTCATGGCTGCAATCACCATCTGCAGTGATTTTGGAGCCCAAGAAAATAAAGTATATTACTATTTCCATTGTTTCCCCATCTATTTGCATTAAAGTGATGAAACTGGATGCCATGATCTTAGTTTTTTGAATGTTGAGTTTTAAGCCAGCTTTTTCACTCTCCTCTTTCATCTTCATCAAGAGACTCTTTAGTTCCTCTTTACTTTTTGCTGTTAGGGTGGTATCATCTGCATATCTGAGGTTATTTATATTTCTCCCAGCAATCTTGACTCCAGCTTGTGCTTCATCCAGTCTGGCATTTCACATGATGTACTCTGAGTATAAGTTAAATAACTGGGGTAACAATATATAGCCTTGATGTAGTCTTTTCCAAATTTTGAACCAGATAGTTGTTCCATGTCCAGTTCTAGCTGTTGTTTCTTGACCTGCATACAGATTTCTCAGAAGAAAGGTAAAGTGGTCCAGTATTCCATTCTCTTTAAGAATTTTCCACAGTTTGTGTGATCCACAGAGTCAAAGGCTTTAGCAAAGTCAATGAAACAGAAGTAGATATTTTTCTGGAACTCTCTTCCTTTTACAATGATCCAATGGATATTCACAATTTGATCTCTGGTTCCTCTGACTTTTCTAAATCCAGCGAACATCTGGAAGTTCTCAGTAAATGTACTGTTGAAGCTTAGCTTGGAGAATTTTGAGAATCACTTTGCAATGATGTGAAATGAGTGCAATTGTGCGGTAGTTTGAACATTCTTTGGCATTGCCTTTCTTTGAGGTGAGAATGATAACTGACCTCTTCTAGTCCTATGGCCACTGCTGAGATTTTCGAATTTGCTGGCATATTGAGTGCAGCACTTTCATGGCGTCATCTTTTAGGACTTGAAATAGCTCAGCTGGAATTTCATCACCTCCACTAGCTTTGTTTGTAGTGAGGCTTCCTAAGGCCCACTTGACTTTGCATTCTAGGATGTCTGGCTCTAGGTGAGTGATCACACCATCATGGTTATCTGGGTCATGAAGATCTTATTTGTATAGTTCTTCTGTGTATTCTTGACACCTCTTTTTAATATCTCTGCTTCTGTTAGGTTCATACCATTTCTATCCTTTATTGTGCCCATCTTTGCATGAAATGTCCCCTTGCTGTTATTGTTGCTGGTAAGTCGCTTCAGTCATGTCCGACTCTGTGCAACCCCATAGATGGCAGCCCACCAGGCTTCCCCATCCCTGGGATTGTCTAGGCAAGAACACTGGAATGGGTTGCCATTTCCTTCTCCAATGCATGAATGTGAAAAGTGAAAAGTGAAAGTGAATGTGAAATTGAAGTCGTGTGTGTCCGACTCTCGCAACCCCATGGACTGCAGCCCACCAGGTTCCTCCATCCATGGGATTTTCCAGGCAAAAGTACTGGAGTGGGGTGCCATTGCCTTCTCCAGAAATGTCCCCTTAGTATCTCTAATTTTCTTGAATATATCTCTAGTATTTCCCATTCTATTATTTTTTTCTCTATTTCTTTGCATTGTTCACTTAGGCAGGCTTTCTGTCTCTCCTTGCTAATCTTTGGAACTCTACATTCAGATGGGTATATCTTTCCTTTACTCCTTTGCCTTTCACTTCTCTTTTTTTCTCAGCCATTTGTAAGGCTTCTTCAGACAACCATTTTGCCTTTTTGAATTTCTTTTTCTTGGGGATGGTTTTGATCACCACCTCTTATTCAATGTTATGTACCTCTGTCTATAGTTCTTCAGGTACTTTGGCTATCAGATCTAATCTCTTGAATCTATTTGTCACTTACATTGTATAATTGAAAGGGATTTGATTTAGGTCACCTCTGAATGGCCTAGAGGTTTTCTCTATTTTCTCAATGTAATTCTGAATTTTGCAATAAGTAGATCATGATCTGAGCCTCAGTCATCTCTCGGTCCTGTTTTTGCTGACTGTATATTCTTCTCCATCTTTTGTTGACTATGAGGGCTACTCCATTTCTTCTAAGAGATTCTTGCCCACAGTCATAGATATAATGGTCATCTGAATTAAATTCACCCACTCAAGTCCATTTTAGTTGGCTGATTCATAAAATGTGTATGTTCACTCGCCATCTCCTGTTTGACCACTTCCAATTAACCTTGATTCACAGACCTAACATTCCAGTTTCCTATGCAGTATTGTTCTTTACAGCATCAGACTTTACTTTCACTAACAGACATATTCACAACTGGGTGTTGTTTCCACTTTGGCTCAGCCTCTTCATTCTTTCTGGAGCTATTTCCCTGCTTTTCTCTAGTATCATATTGGGCACCTAACAACCTGGGAAGTTCCTGTTTTAATGTATATCTTTTTGCTTTTTCATACTGTTCATGGGGTTCTCAAGGCAAGAATAAAAAGTGGTCTGTCATTCCCTTCTCCAGTGGGTCACTTTTTGTCAGAACTCTCCTCCATGACCCAACTATCTTTGGCGGCCCTATACAGCATAGCTTATAGTTTCATTGAGTTAGACAAGGCTGTATTCCATGTTTCACTTTAGTAGTTGGTTTTATTTGCTTAAATGGATAAGACTGGAAATAACAACTAGGAAAGAAGTCAACACAAAGTGGAAACTAGTACACTTAGAATAGATTCATGGAAAGGCGGGCAGGGAAAATAAAATCAGTTGAACCAAACTGTGAATAATTAGACTGGTAAGATTGCATTTTGTTTTGAGGTAGACTGGTTCCAAATAGGAAAAGGAGTATGCCAACGCTGTATATTGTCACCCTGATTATTTAAATTCTATGTAGAGTACATCATGAGAAACGCTGGGCTGGAAGGAACACAAGCTGGAATCAAGATTGCCAGGAGAAATATCAATAACCTCAGATATGTAGATGACACCACCCTTATGGCAGAAAGTGAAGAGGAACTAAAAAGCCTCTTCATGAAAGTGAAAGTAGAGAGTGAAAAAATTGGCTTAAAGCTCAACATTCAGAAAATCGAAGATCATGGCATCTGGTCCCATCACTTCATGGGAAATAGATGGGGAAACAGTGGAAACAGTGTCAGACCTTATTTTGGGGGGGCTCCAAAATCACTGCAGATGGTGACTGCAGCCATGAAATTAAAAGACGCTTACTCCTTGGAAGAAAAGTTATGACCAACCTAGATAGCATATTGAAAAGTAGAGACATTACTTTGCCAACAAAGGTCCATCTAGTCAAAGCTATGGTTTTTCCTGTGGTCATGTATGGGGATGTGAGAGTTGGACTGTGAAGAAAGCTGAGTGCTGAAGAATTGATGCTTTTGAATTGTGGTGTTGGAGAAGACTCTTGAGAGTCCCTTGGACTGCAAGGAGATCCAACCAGTCCATTCTGAAGGAGATCAACCCTGGAATTTCTTTGGAGGGAATGATGCTAAAGCTGAAACTCCAGTACTTTGGCCACCTCATGCGAAGAGTTGACTCATTGGAAAAGACTCTGATGCTGGGAGGGATTGGGGGCAGGAGGAGAAGGGGACGACAGAGGATGAGATGGCTGGATGGCATCACTGACTCGATGGACGTGAGTTTGAGTGAACTCTGGGAGTTGGTGATGGACAGGGAGGCCTGGCGTGCTGCGATTCATGGGATTGCAAAGAGTTGGACACGACTGAGTGACTGGACTGAACTGAACTGAACTGAATGGGAGTCAAATAGGCATTGAATCAAATAACTAATCAAAAGAGAAATGTGATGTTTGAAGAAAATTGTATCTGAAAGTAATAAGGTTCATCAGGTCTTTGGAGACTTAACATAAACAAACTACTTTGAAAGAAACAACAATGAAAGAGATTATGGAAAACACTGCTGGGAAAGGAATGGAAAGAAATTACAGACATGTGAGACATAGAGGATGTAGCCACTGGGTTAACTCATGGATTTTAAAATAAATAAATAAAGAAAGAAAGAAAGAAAGAAAGAAAAAAAGATTACAGTGATGTTTAACAGTAGGACTTATAATAATGAAAGGAAACATTTAAAGCAGTTTTTCAGACTAGGTTAAAGCATTAGGACAGATGATACCAAAGTAGCCAGAGTGTCTCATTATTTAGGACCTATAGAATATGAGGATTAAAGTCTTGTCATTGATTATTATAGTTTTCAGTGCTAAGGGTATTAACAAATTTTAACACTCACTTTCCCTGGAGCTACAATGCCTCTCTTCAGAGACAGGGAAAGTCAGGGACATATTTTGCCTAACTTGCCTGCTACACACACTTGACCATATACTCACATACACACACACAGACACATACATGCTTATAAACATATATACTTCATTTGGGCTTCCCTGGTAGCTCAGCTGGTAAAGAATCCACCTGCAATGCATGAGACCCCAGTTCAATTTTGGGTAGAGAATTTCCCCTAGAGAAGGGATAGCCTACCTCTCTAGTATTATTAGGCTTTCCTGGTGACTCAAACAGTAAAGAATCAGCCTGCAATATGGGATACGTGGGTTCAATCCCTGTGTTGGGAAGATCCCCTGGAGGAGGGCATGGCAACCTGCTCCAGTATTCTTGCCTGGATAGTCCCCACGGACAGAGGAGATTGGTGGGCTACAGTCTATGGGGTTGCAGGGCACAGCTGAGAGACTAATCACAGCACACAACATACTTCCTTTAGTAGAAATACACAGCATTGACCCTCACCCCCATATACACCCTTACAAACATAAGGAATAATCTTTCACTTTTCAACAGCAAGTTTATTTCATTATAGTCTCCTTTTTATCGATATATGTTGCCCATGCCTCTGCACAAAATCTTATCCTTACTTAATCCAAATCATCTACCTTATAGGAAGGACTGGTGATTCATAAACAAATGCTCACATAGAAAATTTAAATCCTCATTCCTTGCTAATAAATCTAACTTTTGGAGTTATTAAAATGGATTTCCCTCATGCAAATGAAAAACTCTACCTCCTTTCTCTTTCTCTTACAGCATTTGATGCCATCAAGCAATCCCTTTCTCCAGTTTCACTTCTTCTTGGTTGCACCCATGTTAAATACCCTCTCTTTCCTTTCCTGAAGAATATTCCTTCCCTTCTTCTTCTTCCACCTACATTTTAGCTTTCATTAAGTTTTCTACATGTCTCTTTATTTATGGAGAGACCAGTCTTTTTTGTAGGGTAGGTGATTCCAGATAAGTAAGGATGAGATTGCTCAGAGAAGATCGGAATTTGAGGAGAAAAGATAAGGAGTTTTAAATAAAAACAATGCTGAAAATTGTACTCTTAAAAAGAAAGAAAAATAAGTTTCTTCTTAGGTTAAAATAAGAAAAGTGGGGATTGAGTTTTCACAGGCAGTGAAAAATAGGAAATAGTGATTTTTTTTTTTCATTTATGAAAAAGGTAGATGGGTTTACCCAGTTAAAATTCTGACTTTAGGTAGATACAGTAATCAAAGAAATGAGCTTCTATGAACCTCATAGTTTGTAAAGTTCAAGTAAACATTGTTTGTATATATTATATTAATATTCTCATACAAAGTAAACTTTTCTTATAAAATCATCTTAGAGATGCAGAGCTCAGCATATTTAATAAATTGAAACATTTAATATATGCTCAAGAGAATATTTTATTAATAATAGTAATTATTGCTGCGAGTACAGGTTTTGAAGGTCTCTAATCAATAGATGTTCATTTACTTGAAATAAAAGACTCCTAGACTTAATCCATTTTAAGATGAATGTTGCTCTTGTTACAAAAATAATTATAGCTAAATTTAGCTTTTATGAGTGAATCAGATTTATGTCCACAAGGTTTACTTAAAATGAACAGCGACTCTACTACTTAAATAATAGTTTTCTCTAACCTACACAGTACACAGGGAACAGGTTATGCTTAAATCTGCCATCGTGTTGTTCCCCAAGAGGAATGTATTTTCTATTAAAATTTAAAATATTGGATTTTTTTCTTATATGTTCAAAAAATAGTATTAGATCTTTTATATTATTGTATTTTTTTAAGGAAATCATAGTAGTGTATTTTATGAACAGTCTTCCAATAGCAGGGAATAATAGAAGCATCATATGGATAGTATTTCCCTTGGAATGGCAATGCTAGTTATTAGTGTAGACTGCTGTTTCTTCTTTTGCAAACAGAATTTTATTTTAAATACAGGCAATTCCACAGATTATGTAAACATATACATTTATAAATTTTATAGGTTGTTCAGTCACTCAGTCTTGTCCAACTCTTTGTGACCCTCAGCAGGACATCAGGCTTCCCTGTCATCATCTCTCCTAGCTTGCTCAAACTCATGTCCATTGAGTCGGTGATGCCATCCAACCATCTCATCCTCTGTTGTCCACTTGTCCTGTCTTCAATCTTTCCCATCATCAGGGTCTTTTCCAGTGAGCCAGCTCTTCTCATCAGATGGCCAAAGTATTGTCGCTTCAGCTTCAGCATCAGTCCTTCCAATGAATCAGTTTTGTTCATTTATTTCCTTTAGAATTGACTAGTTGGATCTTCTTGCACTCCAAGGGACTCTCAAGAGTCTTCTCCAGCACCACAGTTCAAAAAAATCAGTTCTTTGGTGCTAAGCCTTCTTTATGGTTCAGCTCTCACATCCATATATGACTACTGGGAAAACCATAGTTTTGACCAAACAGAACTTTGTCGGCAAAGTAATGTTTCTGGTTTCAAATACACTGTCTCAGTTTGCCATAGCTTTTCTTCCAAGGATCAAGCATCTTTTAATTTCATGGCTCCAGTGATTCTGGAGCCCAAGAAAATAAAGTCTCTCATTATTTCCATTGTTTCCCCATCTATTTGCCACGAAGTGATGGGACTGGATGCCATGATCTTAATTTTCTGAATGTTGAGTTTTAAGCCAGCTTTTTCACTTTCCTCTTCACCTTCATCAAGAGGCTGTTTAGTTCCTCTTTGCTTTCTACTGTAAGGGTGGTATCATCTGCATCTCTGAGGTTGTTGATATTTCTCCTGGCAATCTTGATTCCTGCTTGTACTTCATCCAGTCTAGCATTTCACATGACATACTCTACATACAAGTTAAATAAGCAGGGTGGTAATATCCAGCCTTGACATATTCCTTTCCCATTTTTGAATCAGTTCATTGTTCCATGTCTGGTTCATGGAACAACATGTCTATTGCTTATTGACCTGCATGCAGGATTCTCAGGAGGCAGGTAAGGTGGTCTGGTATTCCCATCTCTTAAAGAATTTTCCAGTTTGTGTGATCCACACAGTCAAATGCTTTGGCATAGTTAATCAACTAGAAGTAGATTTTTTTTTTCTGGAATTATCTTGCTTTTTCTATGATCCAATGGATGTTTGCAATTTCATCTATGATTCCTTTGCCTTTTCTAAATCCAATACGTACATATGGATTTGTGTAAAATTGAAATTATAATATAAAATTATGTATATAATTTTATAATGAAAGCTACTCTTTTTTGGTTAATCTAATTCTGCATTAAGATCAGTTTCTGCTTTAATTTCTCAGTTGTATCTATCATGAAATGTGGTTTTCAGCTTTCCCAAGAAAGCAGACAGTGATGACATTCAGGGATTAAAATGTAGTGATGCAGGCCTCTTTATGAAGCTTTTTTTTTTGTTTTTTGTTTTTTGTTTTTTTTTTACATATTCATTGTCCTTGATCTTCACAGATGAGCTAAAGAATCAATTTTAGCCCATCAGGCTCCTCTGCCCATGGGACTTTCCAGGCAAGAATACTGGAGAGGGTTGCCATTCCTTCTCCAGGTGATCTTCCCAACCCAGGGAGCAAACCCTCATCTCTTGAGTCGCCTGCATTGGCAAGAAGATTCTATACCACTAGCACCACCTGGGACACTATTATTTGTATTACATTATCATTTTCTTCAAAAGCTTTGTTTTGGTTCAGTTTCATTGATAAGTATTGTAAACTAAAAAAATAAATAAATAAGACTAGAAATATCAGAATTCTTTTTTATTACTAATTCCCATCTAATAGAATAAATCCATTATATCAGATTTTTCCTACATGATATGCCATTGTAATGTAACAAGATGGATATTTGATCAACCTTCTCCTCTATGAAGTGAAGTCGCTCAGTCATGTCCAACTCTTTGCGACCCCATGGACTGTAGCCTATCAGGCTCCTCTGTCCCTGGGATTCTCCAGGCAAAAATACTGGAGTGGGTTGCCATTTCTTTCTCCAGGAGATCTTCCCAACACAGGGATCAAATCTGGGTCTCCAATATTGCGGGCAGACGCTTTACCATCTGAGCCATCAGGGAAGTCTATCTCTCCTCTATAACTTTTCTATTATTCTTTTTCTTTAAATATAAATTTATTTATTTTAATTGCAGGCTAATTACTTTACAATATTGTATTGGTTTTGCCATACATCAATATGAATCCACCATCGGTATACACGTGTTCCCCATCCTGAATCCCCCTCCCCCCTCCCTCCCCATACCATCACTCTGGGTCATCCCAGTGCACCAGCCCCAAGCATCCTGTATCATGCATCGAACCTGGACTGGCAAGTCATTTCATATATGATATTATACATGTTTCAATGCCATTCTCCCAAATCATCTCACCCTCTCCCTCTCCCACAGAGTCCAAAAGACTGTTCTATACATCTGTGTCTCTTTTGCTGTCTCGCATACAGAGTTATCATTACCATCTTTCCAAATTCCATATATATGCATTAGTATACTGTATTGGTGTTTTTCTTTCTGGCTTACTTCACTCTGTATAATAGGCTCCAGTTTCATCCACCTCATCAGAACTGATTCAAATGTATTCTTTTTAATGGCTGAGTAATACTCCATTGTGTATATGTACCACAGCTTTCTTATCCATTCATCTGCTGATGAACATCTAGGTTGCTTCCATGTCCTGGCTATTATAAACAGTGCTGCGATGAACATTGGGGTACGTGTGTCTGTTTCAATTCTGGTTTCCTTGGTGTGTATGCCCAGCAGTGGGATTGCTAGGTCATAAGGCAGTTCTATTTTGTTTTTTAAGAAATCTCCACACTGATCTCCATAGTGTCTGTACTAGTTTACATTCCCACCAACAGTGTAAGAGGGATCCCTTTTCTCCACACCCTCTCCAGCATTTATTGCTTGTTGACTTGGATCACAGCCATTCTGACTGGCATGAAATGGTACCTCACTGTGGTTTTGATTTGCATTTCTCTGATAATGAGTGATGTTGAGCATGTTTTCATGTGTTTATAGCCATCTGTATGCCTTCTTTAGAAAAATGTCTGTTTAGTTCTTTGGCCCATTTTTTGATTGTGTCATTTATTTTTCTGGAATTGAGCTACAGGAATTACTTGTATATTTTTGAGATTAGTTCTCTGTCAGTTGCTTCATTTGCTATTATTTTCTCCCATTCTGAAGGCTGTCTTTTCACCTTACTTAGAGTTTCCTTTGTTGTGCAGAAGCTTTTAAATTTAATTAGGTGCCATTTGTTTATTTTTGCTTTTATTTCCAATATTCTGGGAGGTGGGTCATAGAGGATCCTGCTGTGATTTATGTTGGACAGTGTTTTGCCTATTTTCTCCTCTAGGAGTTTTATAGTTTCTGCTCTTACGTTATACTAGGTTCACAATATGACTTTCCCCTCAATATTTACAGATCTATGCATATCTAAAATAATGTCCTAGATCAAGTGTCAGCAAACATTTTCCATAAATACCAGAGAATAAATAATTTGTTTTGTGGCTTAGGTTGTCTCTGTTGCAACTACTCCACTCGCCATGGTAGCATGAAAAACATCACCAACATGTAAAGAAATGGGCAAGACTATGAACATTGAAATTTGAAGTTTATATATTTTTTACATGTCAATAAATACTATTCTTTGACTTTTTCCCATTTTAAAATTGTAAAAATCATTCTTATCCTATTGTTTTTGCAAAAATCAGGTAGTAATCTAGATTTGTCCACTGGGTATTAGGTTGTTCACTCCTGTCATAGATGGCACAATTGGCAAACCTACTCTTCATCAAAACCACAATGAGGTACCACTTCACACCAGTCAGAATGTCTGCAATCCAAAAATCTGCAAGCAATAAATGCTGGAGAGGGTGTGGAGAGAAGGGAACCCTCCTACACTGTTGGTGGGAATGCAAACTAGTACAGCCACTATGGAGAACAGTGTGGAGATTCCTTAAAAAATTGCAAATAGAACTGCCTTATGACCCAGCAATCCCACTGCTGGGCATACACACGAAAGAAACCAGAATAGAAGGAGACACATGTACCCCAATGTTCATTGCAGCACTGTTTATAATAGCCAGGACATGGAAACAACCTAGATGTCCATCAGCAGATGAATGGATAAGAAAGCTGTGGTACATATACACAATG